>NC_137787.1:27741660-27789160 GCF_963383645.1 Muscardinus avellanarius | reverse complement strand
CACACGCTTGTAATCCCCGCGCTTGGGAGGCAGAGACAGGAGTATCATGAAGCCAGCAGTGCTGGCTTAAGAGACCCTGTTTCCAAATAAAAATATAAAATAGGTCTGAGAGTGTAGCCCGGAAGTAGAAGGGTTTCCAGGAACCCCAGTATCACCAAAAAAAAGTTAATTTTATGTTTTGTGAACATTACCTCAATTTTAAAAACAAGGATATCTTATATTGTAGGCATAGTTCTAAGAACTTTATATAAAATAAACATTTAGCCCTCCTGAATTCCTCATGAAGTATGCTATTGTTACTATTCCTATATTATAGATAAGGAGATTAAAGAAAGGGAAGTTAAATTCCATATTCATGTCATAAAGCTTCTAAAGTAATGGTATTGAAATTCAAACTTGGGCTCCCAAGGCTATGTATTTCTATATTCTTACACCATTAAAAAATTAAATATTATGGTTATAGTCTAGATAAACACTGTCTAGTAGAATTTACCATGATGTTGAAAATGTTGTATATCTGTGTTGTCTGATACGGTAGCCACTAGACACTTATGGCTCCTAAGCACTTGAAATGTGAGTAGGAAAAGAGAATAACTGAATTTTTAATTGTGTTTAATTTTAAATTATTTAAATTTGAGCAATCACATGTGGCTTTGGGCTACCCTATGGATAGTGCAAGTCCAGACTTCAGTGGTTTCATAAATTATTCTTGATGAATTAAAAAACATTTATAATCTCAAAATTCAGGAGGTAGAGACTTTATGATCATGGTTCATGGACAGCCTCAGCTACTTAGTGAGGCCCTTTGCAACTCAGTGAGACCCTGTTTCAAAAATAAAGAGACTAAAAAAAAATAGGGGTGGGGATGTAGCTCAGAGGTAAATGCCCCTGAGTTCCATCTCCAGTACCAGAAAAAAAAAAAAAAAAAGGAATTAAAAAACATGCTGGTATACTTTTTTCTGGATAGTGGGTAGGAAAAAAATTGGAGCAGCTCAGATTCATCTGCCTTCTTGTTCTCTGAAAATTTCTCAAGTATGAGAGATGATCAATACTATACTAACCATGTTGAGAGAGAATATGGATATTTCCTTCTTACAGTATTAGCAGATCAGTGAGGCCAAGAAAGACTTGATGCAACAGGAGCATAGTTGACTCAAACTGAATAAGCTTATCAACAAAAATACCAAACACAATTTAGAACAAATAATATCAGTGAGTGCTAATGTAAAACAATAGTATCCTACCATTAACTGCTGAACAGTGAGACAGAATAAACTCGGAATGGATCTATTAGATGGTTGGTAGAAAAGAATTGCCATAAATGTAGCTAGAGATCTCCCACTCCGCTTCATCTCACAAATATCCTTTTCAAGGTTCCCTTTCATCTTTTTCCTCATCAGAATTAATTTTATTTTTATTCCAAGGCCCATGCTGCCATGCTTGGTTTTTCTTTTTCTTATATTTCTTTGTAATGCCTATCTCCTTGATGCAAACAACCAAGAGTGCCAAGTTACATTAAGTATTTTTCACAGCAGACTATGTCAGGCATATGCAAGCATACAATTTATAATCATGACTGAAATTATTCTCAACAAAGAAAACAAACGATATTAATGTTGTCCTAAGCCATAGCACTTGTGGTTATTCATCACAGATTAACCTAGCATTTTGCACATGTAAAATGTAAATGAATTATTTTCATTTGTTCAACAAATATTTGTGTCAACAGACCATGACATGCAAAATGTTAAGTCACCAATACATACAAAAATGCTTCTCTTATGAAGCTAGAAAAAAAAATGACAGAAAATAACATCTAACATTCGTATAAAAATAATTCAGGCCTATGTATGAGGGACAAATGTAAGGGGATATGTTTGTGGGTGAAGAACAGATGTTCAATTTGGGGCATAATAAGCTTGAGAAGATTAATAAGAAACTAGAGTTTGAATGGAGAAGCTTATTGGGGAAGAAGATAAAAGTCTGACAAAACAAAGTGATTGTGGTTTGATTGAGGTAGGAGATGAGGCAGAGTTCAGAGGCAGGAATCAGAGAGTACTATTCATCTTTTGGGTCATAATAGGAATACTGACATTTACTCTGAAATTGAAAACCAATGGCATATTTTGAGCAGAGGAATTATCTGATTCAGATTCCACAGGATTGTGTGTGTGTGTGTGTGTGTGTGTGTGTGTGTGTGTGTGTGTACAGAGCAGTCAGAAGGCTAGAAAAGTCATGGATATTGAATTTGTGATGCCTATTAAAAATGCAAATTAGCATAGTGGAAATTCAATAGTGAGATGAAATATAGGTCTAGGTTCAAGGGGAGAGGTGTGTGCTGGAGTTACAAATGTGGAGGCCATAAGCATAGAGAAGGTGCTTCCAGCAATTAGACAGGGTGAGATCAACGAGTGAATACGGACAGGTAGAGAAATAAAGAGGTGCAAGTACTGAACCCTGAAATATTAAAACACTGAGAGGCAGCAGATGCAAAGAGGGGTTAAGAAAAGGCAAGAACATAGGCAAGTGTAGTGTCTCAAAAGGCAAGTGAAGAAAATATCTAAACAAAGAGAGAATGATCAACCCTGTGAAAGGCTTCTGATCAGTAAGAAAGATCAGACTCTGGCTATTAGATTTAGAAATATGGAAGATATTCATGATAAGAACATTTTAGACGGATTGGTTTGGATGAGAATGTAATTGGAGTGTTTTCAATAGAAAATTAAAGATACCGGAGACATCACATTTATACAAACAATTCCAGGATGGTGTGTGTGTGTGTGTGTGTGTGTGATGTGTGTGTACACAGTATATATACTAAATATATGTATATACTGAATATATATATATACTGGTGATATGAATTTCACATAACAAACTCATATTTGCAAAAAAATAGAACTACTCTTGTAGTTCCTACAAGTTAATTTTATATTATATTGGATTAATATAGAAAGTCCATTGCCACATTGCTTGCAGTAAAAAAATTAGAGTATCTTGACTCATTATTAAAGACTGGTTAAACAGAATATGGTTTGCAGAGTATGTTGCATCTGTTCTATGGAGTACTGCATAGTTTTTGGAGAGAAGAAAGTAAATCTTATGTTTTGATGCTAGAAATTTTTCAAGAAATATTTTTGCTGAAAGTTCATGACAATATAGAATTCATAATATGGTTCTTTTCGTGTGTCTTACATATGGGTTTAATTAATTGAACATGACAGAGTGCAAGGATGGAAATTATTTTGGCCAATACTACTGTACTACTGAGGTTCAAATAGTTTGTGGGTTTTGCTTTATGTAAAATACTTTAAAATTTAAATGTAATTCTCACATAGCACTAAAATCTTCATCTCTGAGTTATCTATTTCTTGTATTATGTGCCAAGAAACCATTTACATTGCCTAGAATATTAACCCTTATGTCTTAAAAGTGCATTTGTGAAAAGTTGGTTTTGATGTAAAACTCATAATTTAAATTTTTAATATTTAAATTAATTAAGTTACCATTAATACCAACTAAATACAATCTGTTGATCTGATAAAGTTAGGAAATGAAGATTCGCATTTTACCTTCCCAAGCTTATTACTGATGTTTCACAATTATGCCTTTAGCTCTGATTTGAATACTTCACAGATGAATTCATATCTAAACACAATACTACTATAGCATAAGATTTGGCAGTTTTCTCAAGTCTAAGAACATCCTGCTAATCTAGTTAGGATGTTTTGAGGCTTCCTAGTTTAAATCCACTATAATATTATAGTGGAAATCCATAGCTCAGGGTTGTATAGGAAGGCATCGGAGGCTAGATAAAGCACTCCTGAAGGTTTTAATTATGGGCTATTTTTTAAACAAAACTCTCATTGTTTCTAATATAAAATTTTGTTTAAAAGGAAGATAATATACTTTTATAAATGTCCATAAGATATCTTAACACAATTAAGAGGAGACCTTCATAATTATGGTATCACTGAGGTATAGTGTTCAGGATTCTCCATGTCTACCAGAGAATGTAAGCTGGACAGTATTAAAATGCTGTAGATGGCTACTCAGTGCTGTGTGGAGCCTGAGTCCATCGAGAATGGCTGTAACCAATTTTGACATCATGTAGTGGATAAATAAGCGCTGAGTAATAAACCAAAGGACCAGTTTATTTTATTTTTAACCTTTGTAAGTCATATTTTATGAATAACTCTTCAATTTTCCCAAAAGGCTGATATATTTCATTATTTTGAAAGCATCAGTGTTAATTTTGAGTTGGCAGAGGTAACCTAACCAACTACCATTCTGTTTCATACTAAAGGATATACCTTTCAGTAAAATTATCAAATAATGTGTTTTAGGTGTTAAAATATTCATTGTGATCCAAGTCAGAACTCTCACGTTTCATCAAAGTACACATTTCTCTTATTTCTCGTTGTTCATCTGGCCAGGGAGGGATGATTTATCTTTCCTATGCTTTTCACACCTCTGCCTCACAGGTAGCTGCTGGTTCTGTTCTTCCTCGGTGGGTGTGAGATAGAAATTAGTTAGCAAAACCCTCCTGCCTAGTTCTGTTGTACTTGAGGACAGATACTCCAAATGCTGGCTGATTTCCAAATGTTGGTTTTTTAATGCCTTTGTGCTTTCTTTGAAGACATTCCCATGTGGCTCTAGAATATCACTGTTGACTGTCATGAGCAGGTACGCAGTAGTTGGCCTCTGTGATCCCTACTCCAATAAAACATCCTATCCGACCTCTTTTCTGTGTGGCCTCTCGTGGACAGACATCATCATAGGGAGTGTTGTGACTTGCACACAATTTAAGTTTAATTTGGTAAGCAACAAGAACCTCCTGAAGAAATAAGAGAATTATCTGCTTTGCTATGCTCTCGCTGACAGGTTTATTGAAGATAAGTCTCAGGTGAATTTGGATACACACAGATATTAAGTAAATATCCAAAAGCAGGAGACAAAAAAAAAAAAAAACAGGTCTTACAAAGTTTTCCAAAATCTTGGTGACAATCCAGTTGTTTGAACTTTGAAGTGTTCCCAAAAGCATCTTATTAGAAAGGTTTATTCACAGCAAACAAGACAACATTCTAGAAGTAGGTTTTGGTAACTTTCTAGTGGGAATAAAATAAGAAGAAACCTAACTAAACTAGAAGTTAAACACAAGACTATTTATTATTATTATTATTATTATTATTATTATTATTTATTGGTGGTACTGGGGATGGAACCCTTCTACCTCCATGCTACACTCCCAGACCTTTTTCATATTTTATTTGGAAACAGGGTCTCTTAAGCCAGCGAGGCTGGCTTCGAACCTATGCAATCCTCCTGTCTCCACCTCCTAAGTGTGGGGATTACAAGTGTGTGCCACCATGCCCAGCTAACACAAGACTATTTAAAATAAATCCTTGAGAGCTATTCTTAGAATAAATGTAGATTCCCATTTATTATTACAGCTTAATTATTGATATTTCTGGAATATTTTTTGGGTGGTACTGGGGTTCTTGGAAACCCTTCTACCTCCGGGATACACTCCCAGACCTATTTTATACTTTTTTATTTGAAAGCAGGGTCTCTTAAGCCTGCGTGGCTGGCTTTGAACCTGTGCGATCCTCCTGTCTCCGCCTCCCAAGCACGGGGATGACAAGTGTGCACCACCTTGTCCGGCTTTGAAATATTTTAAACAATAGATACACTGTGGTTATCTCTGATTTTACCTATGAAGGTCTATTTAAACCATTTGTCAGGCTAATTATGATGCTATTAATTGTACCCATAAAACTATTTCTGCCTTCCCTTATACTAATTATCAGTGTCTGATGTTGTTTGAGATATGACTAATTGCCTGTACCAGTGGTTCCTGCAGGGCATGGAGAAATACATCCAAAGAAAAAATGAACCGTTCTAGCCCTGAGTCTTACGGTGGCCCACGGGAAAAGGTGCTCCTTACCACTAATAGTCCAATCAACTTCATGGATGAGAGGCTGTGTCACATGGTGAGCCCTGATTGGCACCAGCTTTTTAACATAGTCATCAATCTGTGGAGACAGACAGCTTTTCCATTGACAATTGCACGTCTTTCAGAAAACTAAATGAGAAGGAACCTCATTTAGCCTAGAAAAGAGTATGATCTATAAGTATGTAATGTGCTTTGCTTCCTGTGCTTGACAGAATTTCATGGCTCCCTGTATGCTCTCCTTCAGCTACCATCTCCATTTTGACCTCAAACTCCAGCAGGGTTGACACACCCAGTCACTGTCCCACAGATGAAGCATGGCACAGGCATCACAAATATCCAGTGGCGCCTACATTGCTGTTGTGGAAGAGGTATAGAGGAGTTCATTCTCTGGGCTACTGTGGTGCAAGCACATTTTCCCCTGTGCAGAGTCTCTACAGGTGCAGGCTGTCTGTGTGGAGGAGCAGCAGCAGTGAAGGGGCATCACTAAGGCCAGGTTCAATCATTTGGGAGATCTGTATTTTCTTCAACCCACCTACTTCTCAAAGCACCTTGAATTCTTCAACTTCTACATGGTCTTCTGTGGCTGCCTCCTGCATTACTTTGTAGAACTAATCTTCTTCCTTCCTTGGTGAACACCTTGGCGATCCGGTGGGGGAAAGAATGAGTTTCTAAATTAAAAAGCTAAACTAACAAATGCAAACATATTGTTGTACAAAAATCCCTACAGAGAGGTGCTTTGAAATGGCTCCCTGCCAGCACTCTTCCATAATGCAAAAAACCTGGCTCTGCCCTGATCTGAATGGCTGGGCTTCTACCAGGACAATCTTTTAGAACTCTTTTGTTCTCAAAGCAGCTCCGATTAGCTTCTTTTTTTTTTTGGACTTCCATGTAAGAGTCCCCTCTAGGGACTCTAAAATTCCAGGACACACAGTTCAAACTCTACCAAGAACTCTGTCAACTTCTGCTTTGGTCCCACAGCCTAGAGTTTAGCAAGCATCCAGCCAGGAAGCTTATCAAGTATGTTTATTCTGTGGTAGAAAACTCCAATCTTCATGATGGTTTTCTGGAAGCCCACATTTAGCTTGAGGTGGGGCCGAGAGTTGGGGTTATAGCAGATGAGGTAGTGGGTAGGGATAAAGATCCCTCTTCTACACAGGAGATTGACGGAGTGATGGTGCAGCTCTTCCAAATTAATAAATAAAAAGTAGATGATTCTCCTGCTGCTTTGTATCCCAACTCCTTTGGATGTGAACTGGTGAGCACTTATCTCTTGTTCTGCAGGCCATTTTGAAATTCTCTTAAGAATATGATATAATTCTTCTATGGGTGTTGGGCTTCAGATAATATTAACTTTCTAATAAAACTTTCAATAAAAATTGAACAAATATCATTGGTGCTCATTTAACACACATTTTTAGTGCTTTCTTTGGTGCTTTCTTTGGTCCATTCACTGCCTTGATAGTCTTCACTCCCTCTCATTACCCCTGGGGAACATGGGCCAGGCATTTTATCTTTTTCTCTCATACAATTCTATGTTTATAAAAAATTTTTGAACAAAATTATAAACTTTGTCTTTACAAAGTTTGCAAATTATTTTCAGATGGATATCAAAACTTTCTTCATTCCTTTCTACGTGCATGCTTTTAATTTGTTTACAATATATAATAATTCAGTTAGCAGCTGGGCGTGGTGACACATGCTAGTAATCCCTGTATTCGGGAGGCTGAGACTGGAGGATCATGTTCACGTACAGCCTCAGATACTTAGCGAGGTTCTCTGCAACTCAGTGAGACCCTGTTTCAAAATAAAGAATAAAAAATTGGGCTTGAAGGTAGGATGCTCCTGGGTTCCATTTCCAGTTCTGCAAAAATAATAATAATAAGTCAGTTACTATATTTTAAATGCAAAATGCTGGTCCTCTTTTTCCCCTTAGGTTTGTAACATTCTAGGACTGTTGCTCTCCTGCTTTTAAAAGAAAGGAAAAACAATCACTGCTGTCCTAGTGACTTATTTTCTTTAGTAAATGTAATTGCTTCTCTGTAAAGCATTGATTAAACTTTAGAACTTAAAAGGTCAGATGTAGATTTATGCAATATAAGACCGCATCTTACTTGCCAGAGTCTTTAAAAATGTGATTGCTACCAAGCTTGTCCTTCTTTGTATCCCTACAACTATTTCTTTGGGATTTATAACAACCAATTATAATTGTATATCCCAGATGCAATTAAGGACTTGAAAGTCTCACTCATGTGGAGCAGTTAGTTGTTAGTTCCACCCTCAAAATCAATAAATGAAAGAAGGATCATTTACTTAAATTTTAGTGGTTGTAGGAAGTGAAAAAGAAGCTTCCCATCAAATACTATAGAGAAGAAACTTAATAAAATATACATATATATATATATATATATGTATATTTGTTACCTACTACTGTGTATCAAAATTTTTAAAAATCCATAGAACTTAAAATTTTTACTTATTTTTTATAGTTTTTGCATGTCTGAAGTCTGGGCATGGTTTATTTGGGCATCTGTGGTTCAGGTTCTCTTGAAAATCTGGAACTGAGGTATGGGCAGGGATAAAATCATCACAGTGCTCAGATGCTAAGGGATCTGCTTTCAAGCTCACTCATGGTATTGGAAGGTTTTCAGCGACATTAGTTCTGTGCCATGCAGGTCTCTATATAGAGAGCTATTCACAATATTGGAGTTGCTTCACTAAGACAGGGGTAGGGTGAGTTAATAATGAAGGAAAGAGGCAAAGAGAGGGGGTTGAAGATATACAGCCTCCCAATCACTTCATCATGGAAGTGACATCATATCATTTTACTGTTGAATGTCTGTTAGAAGTGAGTCACTAAAATGAATCCATCTCCAGGGGAAGGAATTAAAAAGCCTGTGAATACCAAAAAGCTGAAATCATGTGGGTCCATTTTGGGCTCTCTCCAACCTATTGGAAAATTCTATTCTCTATGTCTTAAATTCCCCCTCACTCAACTCTGCCCCTTTTAACCAGTCATGGTGTACATATCATTTTTTTCTTTTTGGGCAGACAAAAGTACTGATTTCCACCGTGACATTTCTTCTCAGTTAGAAAACCCACTTAATAAAAGAAAATCCCATTTGTTTAGCAGAATGTAGATAATTCCATGTTTTCCTAAGTATGTTCCTTGCAGGGTTTCAGTAGTATAATGGAATCATGTAAAGTTATTATATTATATCTAGGGTTCTTTCATATAACTATATTAAAATTAAAACTTTCCTGGAAAATTATTGTAAGAGTTTAATAATTAGATTTAAAGAAAGAAATTGTGTTCATTTGAATTCTATGCTATCATTGATATTTATAGTGAAGTTTCTCTATAAGGAGTAATGATTCTCAAAAATTTCTTTTTTAAGTTAAATTTTATTCCATCAAATTAAAGTGTGTTTGTTTTCAGTTTTTTTAAATCTTCTTTATTAGCCTCAGTGCTAGTTCAATAACAGTAAAAGAGAACACAGAGCTTTTGACATTTGGGCCAAGAACAATATTCGTTATTAAATTCAGTCTTACCTTAGAACAAGATGCCTCCTTAGAAAACATTTTGTTATATTTTTCTTGTTTACAGAGTCAGTAACAAGTAATGCTCTAGAGCCTTGAGTGCTTCAGGAACAAATGATGGAGCCTTTGAAAAGGTTTTACACTTAGCAGCTTCCTTGCCTTCATTCACTCTTGATATTGTGATTTCTTTTTTGTTCTAGGTTAAATTGAAGCTATTTCTTAGGGTTGTTCAAGAGTTTCAGAGGGAATAAACTTTATTTAATAACTCTTACACAGGCTTTTAACTATTTTTGATTTTTCCCCCTGAAGTTTAGAAACTGATCGCTCTTGACCTTTGGATATGAGAGAAGAGATCACCTTATACTCAGCCTACTACAACTTGACATGACTATTTCCAGATTCTCTTATTCAGGAGGATATTATTTACCCAACTTTATTGGTTGTTTTAAGAACTTTTTGAAAATCCATTTTTCTGAAAAGTAGACTATTCAGCCAGCCCTCTTGTAAGGACTCTACACAATACTTAGATTCACCAGGCTTATCATAACACATGACTGTTCTTTAAATTTTTTTTCTTCTTGTGTGTGTGCATGCGTGTGTGTGTCTGTGTGGGTGTGTGTGTGTGTGTGTATGTGTGTGTGTTACCAGAGATTGAACCAAGGTGCATTCTACCTCTGAGCTACATTTTATTTATTTATTTATTTTTGGTGGTACTGGGGTTCCCAGAAACCCTTCTACCTCCGGGCTACACTACCAGACCTATTTTATATGTTTTTAAATTTGGAAACAGGGTCTCTTAAGCCAGCATGGCTGGCTTTGAACCTCTGCTATTCTCCTGTCTTTATTTTTTAAAACTGGATCTCACTAAGTTGCTGAGACTGGCCTTCCACCTGTGATCTTCCTGTCTTAGCCTCCCAAGTACGGGAATCAGAGATGTGTATCACCATGCCTGGATTACTATTTACATTTTAAGGCTTGCTTGGAACCCTAGCCTCACTGTGTCCAACATTGTTTATTATGTCATGAACTTTTACCAGTCCTAACCAGACCTTCATAGTTTCATAGTTAATGAACTATTTTAAATCAGCCCCTACGATTTTCACTAATGTCTTGTTTTTGTTTCTTCCCACCTCCAGACACTTTAGATTTTATCAATGAAATGTCTCTCTTAATTTGGGATATAATAATCTTCTCTATAGTTACTTTATCTTCCTTTATCAACTAGTTGTTTTGATGGTCTTTTTGAGATAGGATAGTTAAGAGAAGTAACCAAGATATGATAATTCAAGAACAGGCTTTATGTGTCAATTTCTATTTATTCATTTCATGTGAATCCTGCTCTCATCTTTGAGGAATATAATAATGTACTCAAGTTTCCTCTTCTAAAAGTGATAAAGAAAGCATGTCTAGAAAAGGTAAAAAAATACATCCAATACAATTTTGTTGTTCAACAGTAATATTTCTTTTTGTATACCTTATTGGTGCATTATCATCTCACATAATAATGTAATTCATAGTGATACTGACATACATGGACAGCAGTTGATGAGTTTTCCCCCAGCTCCCCCCTTACTCCTTCTTTCCCAATACAAGATATTGAGACTGTTATTTTCACATATTTATACAATGTCAATAGAAGTGTTTCCTTCATTAATTCTCCCTCCTTCTCTTCCCCCAAACCAACTCCCTCACTCCACTGTAGATTCTCCTCCATTATCTAAAGTCCCTCTGGTATCCCAATTACTCTTTAGTTTCTGCATTTAAGAAAAAAAAAACACGTGACCCTTCACTTTCTGTGACTCGCTAATCTCATTTAATAAATGTTCTCCAAGTCCATCCATTTTCCTAAAAATGACATAATTTTGTTCTTCTTTATTGACTAGAATTCTATTGTCTTTATATCCCATAATTTTGAAATCCATTCAGCTGTTGATGGCAGCATTTTTCAACTTGGCTAAAATGGGATATGAAGCGTCTTACAAGTCAGACAGGTAAAGAATAGAGTTGTAAGAGGCCAAGCTGTGCTGTGTGCATAGCTGTTATAATGTTTCAGGAGAAGAATATCCCCAAAGGCTCAAATGCTGAAGGTTTGATTTCCAGAGTGGCTCAACGGAGAGATGATAGAAACTTTAGGAGTTGTGGCCTAGTGGAAGGTCCTTGGATCACTGAAGAATGACCTTGGAAGGTATTTTTTCACAAGACACTTATTAGAGAAGCTGAAGTCTGGTTGGACCGAGTCCTACTTCTGCACCTAGTTTGAGGTGTAGTTATTGGTTTGGTCTGGACTTGTGCTTCTGCCATTGCTCTCTACCCATGCACTGTAAGGTGACCTTGTAAAGGAGCCCTGCTTATGCCCTTTAAACTTTAAACTCCTAAATGATCAACTAAATAAACCTCTTCATAAGTAGCTTATCTGCATTATTTAATTATAGTGATAAAAAGCTGACTAATAATGGTCTCTTTTTGTTGTTTATGTGGAAAGAAAATAGAAGACCATGCAGAGTCAATTTAAGAGAGAATTTCTCTGCACATGGGCAGATTGCATGGTCTATAAGTAGGATGTTTGCTTTGCAGATAATCCACATTGAGTATGAACCTGAAGAATCATAACTTCAAAAAAGCTTACAGAAGTGTTTATCATCATGCGGTTACAAATGTGAAGAAACCACATTGGTTGTATTTATGCATATAGAAATCAGTGTAGATACAATCTGTCCCTTTAAGCACTGCCACTAAGCATAAACTCCTCTTCCATGTATAGATAGGCTTTTTCACTGCAACAGCATCTCGCACAACTCTGATGATCAATTATCTGTCTTGTTCAATTAGAAAAGAAAGATATCACCCTTGACGGTATATTGTATCTGTCCTTGAACACCAAGCTACTGCTCTTCAGAGGTGGTCTTCCTGTCATGGGATAGCTACGACCTCTATCACCAACACTCCATCCACTCAGCAGAATGTTTTTAAAAAATAGTGAATTTTATTGAAGTGCTTAAAATAAAAGAGCATTTGACTTTCTTTATTATCAAGTTGTTGGCCTTCTGTGATGAGAAAATATAGCAATGACTGACCAAGTCTCAGCTAGCATGACATAAAGCTTCAAGATGGGAGATGAGAAGCCATTGAGTGGTCTCCTCTGAACACTACAATAAGAAATAAAAATGAGCACATCTTCTCTGTCACTCCTGTTCTTCCCTCTATTCTTCTATTTAAATAAAGGAAATACATAAGGCAAGTTTATCCACAATTGCTTGGGTGCTATAATATTTAAAGACTGACTATGTTATCAATTTTCCATTCTGTGAATTTAAGGAAATTGAAGCACATAGTGGGATACAAATATTTTTAGTATCAACTATTGCCACACCAACAGTATAAATCTTTATAAATCCTTCTTATAACATTGTGGTAACCTATTTTTCTTTACTGAGGTCCATTTTCATTTGAAGTAGTATGTATTTTCTCACTTTTTAATGCCAATTCAGTTCCTATACATGTTTGTCCAGTTTGTATCCAATACACAGAAGCATACCAAAATACAATACTCAAGTTAAAATACATACACCTTCATTATTTACACATATCAGAGAAACAAAGATGTATATGCATTTATAAAAATTTTATTTTGATCTGGAAAAGATTTTTTTATTTTACTTGGAGAAGAGTATTCACAGACATTTTTAAAATGTCACAGCAATGCAAAAATTATCTCCAATCCCAATTTTCTTTATCTGGTAAACATAAAATTTTCCATTGATATTTTTAGATTTTTTTAGACGATTACTAATGCACTCACTTTTAAATGAAAACCAAAATAATTGATATTTTCTTGTCAAAAACACATCAGGGATCAATTTTCTATTACAATATTAAAAACACCCTAAAATTTAGCAAACATCGCTTATTTCCACATGATTATTACTGGCAAGCTACACTCAGATGGGTGTTTCTTATGCAGAGCTCCATTGGTCACTTATCCACTTGCAGTCAACAGCAGTGGGTTTTCAATGGGCTCATTGAAATGGATCGGGCACCAGTGAGGATGTCTAGAAACAACACCAGGATAACAGCAACCCAGAAGGGAAAAGTCAAGCTGCAAGACATCTTAAAGTTGTACTCAGAAGTTACATAGGTTCACTTTTGTTTTATTATAATGATCAGCTCATCTTGACTCAAGGTCAAAGAAGTAGAAAAACATGCATGTCTCAATAGGGAAAATTTCCACACTTTGTAGCAGTTTTCAATCCATCACAGTTAGTAGTAGCAATATTATTTATATAATGGGATCAAAAATTCACTTGAATATTAAAAATGTTCATAAAACTATAGCTTCTTCAAAAGGAAGAACATAACTTCTAATATTACTGCTGAAGGCTAAATTCCAAATCCAAACAATAATTATTGAGAGTTTAATTGGCTTACAAAATGCCTGATCAAGTCTTAAATATATAGGTATCAGAATAAATATGTAGGATCTTCTATTAAACTTTTAAATTACACACAGAAGATTTTTTTTAAAAAGTGTTTAAATACAATAATGAAATACTATTGACATAGGTAATTTAGAATTTATGAGTGTGACAATCAAATTGAAATAAAAAAAATGTGACATATGAATATTTCCTTGAGTGATAGAATATAGTGATAGAATATGTTTTGGTAAAATTGAAAGATTTCCCTCAGGTTTTTTATTCTTTAATTATATTTATCATAAATGGGGAACTTTAAACAATATATTAAATAGAGTATAGTAGATGCATAGGAGTTCTAAATAAACTTTATGATTATTAAAAATACTCTTTCTTTGGATATTTTCATGGGGTTATTTAAACCCATTTTTAAGTTTCTGGGGGATAATAGTGGCTTTCTGAACTTGAATCTCTCCACATTTCCACAAAATAAATCATGGTTCTACAAGAAATAAAAATAAAACCATATCTGACTCTTTAACATTGCTCAAAATCAGAAAACTTCAAATTACTCATAAGTAGAGAATAAGTTGAAATAGAGATTTCAACTCAACTAGAGTTGAAGTCTTTGCCGACTATTACAAGACTCAGGGTTATGGCAAGATGAGTCTTTATTACATACGGAAGTAGGAAGTAGAGTTAAGGGCTTAGACAATACTCAGACAAAATCACCAAGAGAGAGATCACTTGATATTCCCAGCTAGCTTTCGAATCTGGGTGCTTAGGTGCACATTTATAATCTCAATATTTGGGAGGCTGAGACAGGAGGATAACAGGTTTCAGGCCAGATTTGGCACCTTAGCAAAGTCCCTCTGCAATTTAGTGAGACCCTTTTAATCATGATAAAGAAGAAAAGAGAAAGTTACAAACTAATATCACTTATAAATATTCTCATAAACATTACAAATAAAATGTGTACTGAATACACTATAAAACCATAGAAAAAATAAACCATGACTAAGTGGAATCTTTACCACTTATGTTTGAATGGGTTGATATTATAAAAATATATTCCTATAAGCTCATCATAAGGATAACAATTTCAGTATTATGAGGATGCAGCTTTGTTTTTTAGTCCAAATTTTGAGCTTTGTTTTACTTCTAAATTTATTTTAATTTTCATTAGTGATTTATAACTATACCTACTAATGTGATTCATTGTGACATAGTCATACATTAATAACACATATTTTGGTCTATTTTATTTTCTCAAAAATCCCTTTTCCCTCTTTTCCTACCTCTCCCTGACCACCTTCCTCTACTCTACTGGTTTCTTATCTGTTTTCATAAGCTTCTTTTTCTTTCCTTTTTCTCTCTTTCACATAGTTTGGCTAATCTCATCTACCATAATGTTTCTAAGTTCCACCCATTTGGACTAATTTCATTCTTTATGGTTTAGTAAAAGTCCATTGTGTATCTGTATTATGTTTTCTTTATCCATTCATCTGATGATAAACACGTAGTTTAGTTCTAAATTTGGCTTCTTTGACTTGTGCTGCAGTAAACATGGCTATGCATGTGTCATTGTAGTATGCTGACTTTTTTGTTTTTTAGTAAATTCCATGGAGTGATAGAGCTGGTTGACCTTTGTTTCAAGCTATTTGATCAAGATCAAGCCTGTAGGGTAAATAATTCATTGCGTCTTACATATTTACTTTTGGATTCCCTAAAAGCTAAGTTTAAATAAATAGAAACTTATCAGATACTGAGTTTGACTGTACTAATGAAGCTCTACATATATGAAATAAGCCTCATCCAGAATTTAGAGAATATGCATATTTCAATACATTGGTTTTTTTCTTCTGTTAAAAATTAAATCAGTCTCAGGTTAAAATAAAGAATGACCTAGGCATTGCTAGGATCATTAAAGATCTCTGAATCTTTCACTTTATTAGTGACAACAACAACAACAAATTGAACAGAAAGCAGTGAATTGAGTGCACACCAAAATGCACAGTTGCAAGAGTACAGATATAAACACCAGCAACATGGCATGGAACTGATCTTGACCCTAGTAAGCCAGAAAACTCAAAATGTGCAAAAAGTGATCTCAGGGGCGTTGGGAGGTTCTTACATGCTGGTTAAAACAAGCATACATCCTTTCTAAAGAAAGCATTCCCAAGTTGATATCTAATATGGGCTAAATATTCAGATGTAAACTAGTAAAAGATAACCACATATACAAGAGAATTAGCTCCAGTAATAAAAAATTAGTAGAAAAATATATGTAGACATAGTTTACATGGATGAACATGAACTTGATATATGGAAATGATCAGATATAAAAAAACAAAAATAAATATATCTCAAAATTTAAAAGAAAAGATAAGCTGACAAAACCAAATACACAGTGAAAAACTTAAAAATAACAAAATATATTTTAAAAAGAAAAATTCTAGCCGGGTGTGGTGGCTCACACTTTTAATCCTCACGCTTGGGAGGTGGAGACATAGGATCATACAGGTTCGAAGCCAGCCGCACTGGCTTAAGAGACCCTGTTTCCAAATAAGAAAAGTATAAAAATAGGTCTGGGGTGAAGCCCAGAGGTAGAAAGGTTTCCAGGAACCCCAGTACCAAGAAAAAATCCAGAAATCAAAGAGAATATAATTGTTCTGAAAATTCTTAATTAATAATTTAAGTGGAATATTGGAAACTACTGAAGACAGAATTAGTCCACTAAAAGGTCAATATCAAGTTAATACAAAGATTGTTATGAAGAAGAAAAATGAATACACACATATTAGTGGTAGAACTATCTGCAACATGATAATGGACAAAATAATAAATAATAATTATAAATGAATAAAATATAAGCAATCAAATTTTTAAATAGACATAATACTTGAACAATCATTTCAGACAAGAAGATAATTTTAGGTCTATAAGTATATTAAAGTAGTCATCAACTGAGCATGATAGTGCAGGCTCAGACAGAAGAATCTCAGGTTTGCAGCCAGATTTACCAACTTAGCCAGCCCCTCAGTAACTTAATGAGACCCAGTTTCAAAATAAAAAAATAAAAATAGAACTAGAAGTGTAGCTCGAAAGTAGAATGCCTCTGGGTTCAATCCCCAATAACACACATGCACACACACAAATACTCATCAGATATATGCAAATTAAATCCACAATGAAATATTTCACTAGAATGGCTAAAATTTATTATTTATTTTTTTATTTTTATTTTTATTGAAAATAAGTGCTATACATTTAAACTGTGCTTGGTGTCTTCTCCTCCCCACCCCTGTTTTCTCTTCCCCCCTTCCAAGAATGAGTCCAGGGTAACCATGTTATATTCATTCTTTTACATGTCTTTGGATGTAGTTCCTCCATTAATCAAGTTCAGCCTTCTACCTCTTCTATCATTCCATTCAAACATTGCTTAGATTTCCCTTCCCGTATCTGGAGTCCCTCTAGTATCCCCAATGCTCCCTAGTTTGGGCATATTAGAGGAAACATATGTCCCTTTTCTTTCAGTGCTTAGCTGATCTCACTTAACGTCATGCTCTCCAGGACTTTCCATCTTCTTGTGAATGCCATGATTTTGTTCTTCTTTATTGCTGAATAGAATTATATTGTGTGTATTTCCCATAATTTTGAAATCCATTCATCTGTTGATGGAGATCTGGGTTGGTTACATATTTCGACTATTCCATATTGTGCTGCTATGAACATAGGTATGCATATGTTACTGTAGTTCTCTAATTTCAACCCCTTTGGAAAAATACCCAGGATTGGTAGAGCTGGATAATATGGTGGACCTATTCTCAATTTTCTAAGGAATCTCCACATCTATCTCCATAGTGGCTGAACTAGTTTGCACTCCCACAACAATATAAAAGAATTGCTCTTTCCCCACATCCTTGCCAGCATTTGTTGTTATTAGATTTCTTTATGCTTACCAATCTGATTGGGGTTAGATGGAATCTCAGTGTTGTTTTGATTTGCATCTCCCTGATGGCCAATGATGTAGAACATCTTTTCATGTATCTACAGGCCATTTATATCTCTTCTTTTGTAAAGTGTCTATTCAGTTCAGTTGCCCATTTCTTGATTGGGTTGTTTGTTTTGCTAGTGTAGAGTCTTTTGAGCTCTTTGTATATTCTGGATATTAGCCCTCTATCACAGTGGTGGCTGGTAAAGATCTTCTCCCATTCTGTAGGCTTCCTCTTTATGTTCTTGATGGTTTGCTTTGATGAGAAAAAACTTCTTAGTATAATGTCATTCCACTTGTTAATTCTTGCTTTAATTTCCTGAGCTTTGGAAGTCTTGTTGAGAAAGTTACTGCCTGTGTCTATGTGCTGTAGTGTTGAGCCTATGGCCTCCTCTAATAAATTCACAGACTCTGGTCTAATTTCTAAGTCTTTGATACATCTTGAGTTGATTCCTGTGCATGGTGAGAGGTAAGAATTTAGTTCCATCTTTCTACAAATGGATAGCCAGTTCTCCTGGGATCATTTGTTGAAAATGCTGTCCTTTCTCCAGTGTATGAGTTTGGCCCCTTTGTCAAAGATTAATTGACTATAGGTGTGTGGATTTGTTTCTGTATCTTCTGTTCCACTGGTCATCATGCCTGTTATTGTGCCAATACTATGCTGTTTTTACTCCTATTGATCTATAGTAAAATTTGAAGTCTGGGATTGTGATACCTCCTGTATAGTTCTTATTGCTCATAATTGCTTTGGCTATTCTGGGCCTTTTCTTTCTTCATATAAAATTCATGATTGATTTTTCTAAGTCTATGAAGGATGTCATTGGTATTTTAATGGGAATTGCATTGAATCTATAGATCACTTTTGGCAGAATGGCATTTTGATGATATTTATTCTGCCTATCCATGAGCATGGGAGA
The DNA here is from genome assembly GCF_963383645.1 of Muscardinus avellanarius. Classification (NCBI taxonomy): domain Eukaryota; kingdom Metazoa; phylum Chordata; class Mammalia; order Rodentia; family Gliridae; genus Muscardinus; species Muscardinus avellanarius. The sequence continues at coordinate 27,770,344 of NC_137787.1, read as the reverse complement.
TCTTTCCATCTTCCAAGGTCTTCTTCAGTTTCTTTCTTTAATGATTTATAGTTTTTGTTGTAGAGGTCTTTTACATCTTTGGTTAGGTTTATTCCTAGGTATTTTATTGGTTTTGAGGTTAATGGCGAATGGAATTGTTTTCTTTATTTCTTTCAGTGTGGATTCATTGTTGGCATAAAGAAAAGCCACTGATTTCTTTAGGTTGATTTCGTATCTTGAAACTTAACTGAATTGGTTAATTAGCTTCAGAAGGCTTTTGTTTGAGTTCTTTTGGCTTCCTAGATAAAGGATCATGTCATCTGCTAATAAGGATTTAATTCCTCTAAAAATATGGAATGCTTTACAAATTTGAGTGTCATCCTTGCACAGGGGCCATGCTAATCTTTGTATTGTTCCAATTTTAATATATGTGCTGCCGAAGCGAGCACGAATGGCTAAAATTTAAAAGGCTGATCACATCAAGTCTTGGTGAATATGTAGATAAGTTGAAGGTTTTCTATTTTTAGGTACTGGGAATTGAACCCACAATTTGCAAATTTGTAGAAATACATTGAAAACAATTTATGGATACTATGAATACATTCCTCACTTATAACCTGTGACCCAGTATTTCTATTTGTGGCATATACTCAGGATAAATAAGTGCATATGTTAACAAACATTATGTATAAAAATATTAACTGTGGATTTATTTATTAAACTCAAACTAAAAATTAACAAATAATTTCAATATAAGACTGGAACAAAAATTGGTCTTATAGTTGTGTAACAAATTACTTTTTGACAAGTAACCAGAATAAACTATTATAAAAATGCACAGATTAATTCCACAGCTACCTCTTTATTGAATGAAATCAAAGACAAAATTTTCAGTGCCTAATTTCATTTTTATAAATTTCAAAAACTAGTATAATCATTGTGATTGAAGACAGATCCTGAAGGACTCAAAGAACACAGAAGTGAGTTTTCTAGAATTATAGAAATGTTCTTCTATAACTATTTTATAATATATATTATAAATTACTTGGGTTGTATAAAAGAGTGGGGTAACTTTTATTTACATTTGAAATTTCAAAAAGCAAAAATAAAATAAGACAAACAATCAGAAACAAAAACTGATTGTTTATAATAACTAGATCTTTATTTAATGAATACAGAAAGGCAAACATCATATGTAAGTAAAATTACTCTGAAAGAAACAATGGTGAACAAATGTGTATATAAACAGTTAATGCATTATTATACTTATTATAAAATGTTTAAAACAAGAGGTCAGAGCATTAAAAAGAAAAGTCAAGTATATAAGTAAATTATTTATGAAACAAGAAAGAAAAGCCTTAGGTTCTATTTCTGCTTTTTCTTCCTTAATTTGGTGCTTTTGCAAAAGTCTTTTAAGTATTTTATCTCTTTTCCTAATTAAAAAATATTTATTGGACTGGGGATATATCTCAGTGGTAGCGCACCTGGGGATATATCTCAGTGGTAGCGCACTTGTCTAGTATGCATGAGGCTGTGGGTTCAATTCCCAGTATCTCAAAAATATATATACAAAGAAATTTATAACCTTCCTGCCTATTTTTATTAAAGTGGTTATAATGATCAAATATATGAACCAATGTACAAAAGTTTAAAAACTGTAAAAAAATAATAAATGGAACATGACCTTTTATTAAATTATAAAATGAAATAACTAGATGAAGTCCTTAAGTAAAATTCACCTTTTATAGTGTTAGGTGTCATCTAAGAAAGGCTAAATGATGTGTCCTAAATTATATATCCGATTAGTTACAGTCTAGGTACTGAGATATAATCAGTTTTCTAACTTTTTGTATGGCATTGTATTTTCTTAGGTTTTAAAGTACTAACAGGAATATTTCCTGGATATTAAGTAGAAATAGCAAAATGAATAAAAAAATTATCCCTATTTCTATTTCTCCATGCCTTTGCAAAGAGAATATCATGGAAACATTGAAACCATTATTAAAAGAAAGTATTTTCAGGGCATCTGATCTCATTTCCATTGGGTCATTACTTTTAGCAAATTGAATTTATGCTAGGTGCTCTGGTGTATCCCTGTAATCTCAGTACTTGGAAGGCTGATACAAGAGTATCACAGATCCAAGGCCAGCATGATAATTTAGTGTAAGATATTTTTCAAAATAGAAAGAGCTGAGGTGTGTCTCAGACATAAAAACCTCTAAATTCCAATACCCAGTAACACACACACTAATAAATAATAAATAAATAAATAAATAAATAAATAAATAAAAATTGAATTTGTAATAAAAAATTCAGTTCAAATTCACTACCACCCTTATCTTTGAAATTAGCTTTAGCAAATACAGTTGTTGAGTTTATTAAAGTCACTGAAGTTCATATCTTTTTCTTCATCAAGCCTAGATTAGGAGTCACAGAAATTGTTTTTTTCTACGTGCTAAGCAAAAAAGAAAAAATATTTCAAGCCAAGAAGAGAGGTGTTTGGAAAGAAACTGAAGTAGTATTTAAAAAAAAAAAAAAAAACTTTAAGTGTCTCAGAACACCTGGACTATTCTGACAAAAAAGCAAAAACACACACATTCAAACATTGCAGTGAATATCAAGTAGCCCATAGGACTAAGGTTAAGACTCCTTGGGCTAAAGAAAGTGAATGGAAATAGAAAAGAAAGAAGCAAACTATAACTTTTTTTTTCTAACAACAGCCCCCCCCAAAAAAAAAATTGTTAGTCATCTGGATCACCAAGCACCTAGCTCCTCGTAAAAATTCTCTTCCTTCAGATGAATTGGCTTTTCCATAGGCCATATTCCCAGAAGCTACGTCTATTGTCTTGAATCTTAAACTCACACCCCAAAATAGAGTACAATCTTAACGTCAACACATTGCATCATGTAGGAATAAAACAAACTTTCTTTTCCCTCTGATCTTATTTATTCAGTTAATTCCTTGGGAAAATAAATTCTAAAGCATCATGGCCTCAATAAAGTAAAAAAAAACCTCTGTTGACCTGAAATTCTTACACTTGTCTTCATGTTATTAAAACACAAATGGCTAAACATCTGTGAACTTGAATATTTTGTACCTAAACAAAAATGAACAAATTGTTAGCAACGCTCTCTGATTACTCCAGTACTCCATGCCTGGGTATTGTACTGGGGACTTTTTATAGGAGAAGAATCAGAAGCTGTATTTTTCCCTGTCCATTTCTGAAATCTTGCAGAATCGTCCTGGATTCTGCCTCAGATTTCCAGTGTAAGGACTTCAGTGCTCTCTGCCTTCTTTGCTGCTGTGACCAGATGGAAGCATGCCTTTCTTTCCCAGAAAGTCTATGAGCAGGCAGAGTAAAGGTGACAGCTCACACCAAGGAGTGCCAGATGCTCTTGTTTATTCCAGAGTGTTGAGGGATATTTATTGGAAGAGGTTCAGTGGCTTTGTGGACAATTTTCCAAAGGGGCTTATTTTTTTCTGGTAAAAAAATCTGCTTCTATGTGCAGCCCCAAAAGGGAAGCATTCTTTGACCACTAGGCTTGGCTTGTTTCTCTTGGTTTATACTCTTTCCCCAAAAGATAGGAAGGCTTTTCTTAAATCTCCAAATTAAGCGCCTCACCAGGATTTGACACTCTCGTCCATATACTTTCTTTAAAATAATTAAAAATCGATGTCCATAGCTGTAGTTTTGCCTTCTTTTAATGTTCGTCTTCATGTTCTAGAAGTGAATCATAATTTGAAGAATAAATTACTCAGAACACTCAATATAAATGCCAAGAATATTTGTTTTGCTCTAAGGTTAAGATGTCTTAAGAGGAGCACACCTATCTATGGAATTTATTATGGAGAAAGCAGTATTGTCAGTACCTCATATGGATGGGCCTTGTGTCCTAGTTTCTGATGCCTCTCAAATATCAACTTCTTTATTCTTCAGTTTCTTCATATCAATGATCATCAAATACTACCTATTTTAAAAGATCTTTGAGAGAGCTAAATGAACTTTTTCATGAAACACATTTACAGATATGCCTGATAAATAATGAGTCAATGTTACATACTATGATGACCATTCTCATTGTCATTGTTATTAAGCAATCAATGTATTTTCATTCATTACATATAAAATGTGCACGCTTCCTTCCTAGACAACACCAGTCATAGGGAAAATGTGTTAAAAATATTCCATCAGAGAAGACAGGAACCTTCAGAATCACATAGTCTAACCAAGCCCATTCTTTTACAAATAAATCACAGAAGAAACTATTTTGTTTGTTTCAGTTAGTAACTAAAATTTAAAAAAAAATTTTAAATTTAACTACCCTTCTAAGAAATAAAAATCATGTTTACTATCTGCTTACATATATAAAAGTGAAATATATAGCACTATTTATTGGTAAATAAAAATAAGTTTTAAAAGAAAAATATAAAATTATTTTAAATAAGAAACTAGAAGTCTTTTATTCACATTCACAAATTTTATTATTAGGATTTATTTTCTTGAATGACATTTCATTTGAAGGGAAAAAGCTTTAAACACACATGTATAGATATGTATAAAATAAGTGACGTTATCAGATAAACCACATCTTTGTTCCTAAATTGTTTAGGATTGAACTCTAAATCTAAAGTGATTTATTGAAAATATTGATTTAATTTATTTTATTCTTAAAGTTAATTTTAAATGTAGTTTATAGCAGTTGCATCAGTGATATTTGGATTTACTTAAATTTAGGTGCTTTGTCAAAGTAAATCCAATTTTGAATTCCTAGAATACTTGTATCACTTTAGAAGTCCATATTGTCAAAAATGGTAAAATGCAGCTATTCAAAATTTAGTATACCTGGATGAAGATTGCAATCTAAAAATATGTGGTGCCAACTTCAATTGTTTATACATAAATAACTTTTTTGATTCTCATTAAGTCTATTTCAGAAAAATAATATGAACTTATTGAAAGAGTAAGTTGGAAAGAGGAAGCATTTCTAAATGAATCTATAGACCTCAAGCATAGTGACCACGATGATTGAGAGTGCCCCTTCTGCATAACCAAGTGTGCAAATCATATCTACATCTTTTCTAGCCCTAGCCATATGCCAATTCTTCTTAGATGATTTGGCTTCTCCTGTTTCTTTTCCTAGCATTAAATTATTATGGATTTGTTTTCTTCAGCTCTTACCATCTTAAAAGCAAAACACAAAACGATATTTTAGATTGTTTTTGTTTCACTTATTCTTGATCCGTTTTTAAAAATATCTCTGGTTACTTCAAACATGAACTTCTCACTGCTTGTATCTACAATTAAAAGGATTGCATTTGACACCGGGCGTGGTGTGCACACTTGTAATCCCCGCGCTTGGGAGGCAGAGACAGGAGGATTGCACAGGTTCGAAGCCAGCCGTGCTGGCTTAAGAGACCCTGTTTCCAAATTTAAAAATTATAAAATAGGTCTGGGAGTGTAGCCTCGAGGTAGAAGGGTTTCCAGGAACCTCAGTACCACTAAAAAAAAAAAAAAAAAAAAAAAAAAAGGATTGAATTTGAGGATATATGTTAACTTTTGGTTGCTGTGGCCAACATATATGACAAGATCAGCTTAGAGGAGGAAAGATTTATTTGAGCTTAGGGTTTCTGAGGATTCAGTCAATGGTAACTGGCTTCATTGCTGGGGCTGAGGTGAGGCAGAATCCTGGTGGAAGAGCATGGCAGAGGGAGGAAAGCTACTCAACTGATGACAGCTGGGATCCAGAAAGAAGGGAAGAAGTAGAAGATAGAATAAACCCTTCCTTCCCAGGAATGTTCCCAATGACCTGTCTTCTCTAAGGAGGTCCCACCTCTCAGTAATTCATTCAGCCATCAGTGGATTAATCCATCAATGAGGCGGGGGTCCTCATGATCCAATCACTTCCCCAAAGCTCATTTGTGAATGCAGGAGATTTTGGTGGATATTCTAGATCCAAACCATAAGAGGAAAGTATTCTTAGATAAGTTTAAGGATCCATGTTTCTCTATACCTTAGTTTTCAATTAGAGTTTAATGTAGGAGCTGAGGTGTGGATGCTTTAAGTCCTTGGGATACAAATACTTGCAAATAATGTGGGTGTAGGTAGAAAAGCTTAGAAAACTGTCAACATTTTTCTTAAAAAATGCTGCCCAGACAATAGGTCACATTTGGGCTGGATCTTTATGGCCAAGAAGTATTCTTATTAGGAATAACACATTTGTGCTTTGGTCTATTTTATCAGTCAAATATAGAAATATAAGCCAGTAGCCTGGAAAAGCTGAAGATTATACTCTACCTTAGGGAAAGTAATGTACAATACTGTAATTAATATACAACGCTTTATACATATACATTTTTTTTCTCATTACCTGATCCCAGCAGATGTTAGCTGACGGCTCCTGGTGAAGGGTTCAAGAGGGACAGAGGCCTCTGCTTGTTCATCACAACCAAACCAGTTTCAAAAAGCAGGTACAAGCACAGAAAAGGAATATTCTTTTTGTGATGATAGAATTATCCACTTCCAAATAAAAAGTCCATTAAATGTTGATTCCACAAAAGAAATATTTTTATGCTTCTATTTTTATAGTTTTATTGATGCATTATATAGTCTTATAGTCTTACATCATAAAATAGAAACTAGTGACAGTAGCATTCGTGCACACAGCAGTTGGTGAGTTTTTACCCAGGCTCCTTCTTTATTCTCGATCTCCCCTATACATATTAAAATTGGCATTGATATTTTCACTTATGTACATAATGTCCATGAAAATAATTCCTTTCTTAATTCTTCTTCACTTTCCTCTAGACCATCTCTCTTGATCCACTGGGGTTTCTCCATTATCTAAAATCAATTGGCTATAATTTTTTTTATTTGTTTCTGTATCTTCTAGTCTGTTCAGTTTACTTATGTGTCTTTCTGTGCCAACATCATGCGATTTCTGTTACTGTAGCTCTGTAATATAACTTGAAGTCAGTATTGTGATGCCTCCGAGTGGTTCATATTGCTGAGAATTGCTTCGACTACTCTGACTCTTCTGGTTTTTTTTTATATGAAATTTAAGACTGATTTTTTTCTAGGCCTGTGAAGAATGTTATAAGTATTTTTATAGGGATTGCATTGAATCTGTAGATCACTTTTGGTAGAATGGCCATTTTGATAATATTTATTCTGGCTAGCAAAAATCATAGGAGAATTTTTCATCAATTTTTTTCTTTAGTGTTTTAGAATTTTTATTGTAGAAGTCTTTTACATTATTTGTTAGATTTATTCCAAGGTATTTTATTATTTTGGAGATTATTGTGAATGGAATTGTTTTCTGGATTTTTTTTTCAGTGGTTTCATTGTTGGGATATAGAAAAACTACTGATGTTTTTTTAGATTGATTTTTGTATCCTGCATTTATCTGAGGTCTTTTAAATAGAAAATCCATGCTACCTGCAAATAAAGGTAATTTCAGTTCTTCATTTTCTATTTGTATTCCTCTAATTTCCTTATCTTATTGCAATGGCTATAGCCTCTAGTACTTTCTTGAAAAAGAGTGGTGATAGTGAGCATCCTTGTCTTTTTCCTGAATTTAAAGAGAATTCTTGCAGATTTTTCCCATTCAAAATGATGTTGGCTTTAAGTTTATAGGATATTGCATGTATGATGTTGAGGTAAGTTCCTTCTATTTAAATTTTCTACAATGCTTTTAACAAGGATGCATGCTCGATTTTGTCAAATGTTTCAGCATCTATTTAGACGATAATTTAATTTTTTTAGTTCTATTTATGTGGTAAATAACACGTATTGCTTTGCATATCTTGAACTTGCTTTGCATCCCTGGTATTAAACTAACTTGGTCATGAAGAACAATTTTCTTGATACAGTTTTTAATAAGCATCATTAGTATTTTGTTTAGAATTTTCGCATCTCTGTATCAAGGATTTTGGACTGTAATTTTTCTTAAGGTATCTTTCTTCAGTTTTGGTATTAAGATGGTACTAGATTTGTAGAAGGAGTTTGAAAAAATTCCATCTCTTTCTATTTTATGGAATAACTTTGAAGTATCTAGTTTAGTCTTTCTGTAAAGGATTTGTAGAGTTTATTTGGGAATCTGTCTGGACCTAAAGTTTTCTTTGATGAAAGGCTTTTTGTTGCTGTTTCTATCTCTTTGCTTGCTCTTCATTAGTTTAGATTTTCTATATTCTCTTGGTTCAATTTAATAGGTTGTATGTATTTAGAAATCTGTCAATCTTTTCTATTTTCTAGTTTATTGTAGTATAAAATTTCAAAATCATTTCTAATGACCCTCTGGATTTACCCATTGTCTATGGTGATGTCTTTTTTATTTTTTATTTTTAATAGCTTGGATTGTTTCTTTCCTTTGGTTAAGTTGGCTAAAGAATTGTCAATCTTGTTCATCTTTTAGAAGAACCAGCTTTTTGCTTTGCTGTTGTTCTCTATTTCATTGATTTAGGTTCTGATTTTAGTTATCTCCTCCTTTCTACTGGCTTTGGGATTAGTCTGTTTCTGTTTTTCTAAGTCCTTGAGGTGTGTCATTAGGTTGTGTATTTGGTGACGTTCTGTTTTTCTTATGTTGCCAATCAGTGCTATAATTTTTGTTTTTGCAGTACTGGGAATGGAACCCAGCAACATTCTAACTCTGAGCAACACCCCCAGCCCTATTTTTATTCTTTACTTTAAAATAGGGTCTCACTGAGTTGAAAAGGGCCTCACTAAAAAAAAAGTCAGAGGAAGATATTATTATTGCCATTAGTAATAGGATATTTTAAATTAAAAAAAACTATTTTTCGTTTTTTCTCTGAGTTTAAAACTCTTCATAGAAGTAATAGTTCTGTATCCCTTGTGAAATATTTATACACTAGGATAACATTGTAAATGATGGACTACCATTGTTCTAAATATCCAAACTATACAATCTTTGACTACATTGGAATATAATTGGCCATATCTCATCTAGAGCATAGTAATAGTTATTCAATGCTTGTTGTTTTGCTGCTGCCTTCACTATTACCATTGACCTTAAGACCGTATGATAATCACAAAGCATTTTTTAGCCATGTTCTATATCCCCTAAAGAACTTTGGGAGTTTTGAAGTGTGCTCAAGGGGCCAATAGTTTGCAAGTCTTATAAGGCTTCAAATAAAAATACTTCTTTCACATTTTATTTCTGTTTCTGCTTCCCATTTCTAACCTTTCTTTACTACATCTCCTTTCAAATTTAACAAACATTATATGTGTGATATCTATATATCTATATTTATATCTAAGATATATATATGAGAGAGAGTTGCAGAACTCAAGAGCTTTGGAAAATTGGGGTGAGGATTCCAATGCTTTGTTTACCTTTGCTCCTGCAAAAATGATCCTATGTAATAAATTCATTGGATAAATATGAAAACTTTGTTATTATATAAATTAAATATCATTTATTATAATCAAAATATTCTATTATGAAATTATTTCTTACCATTGCTATTTTCTCTAATAAAAAGCAAAGGAAAAATGATCCTAAAACATCAAAATTATAGCCTTAAAATTTGATGTGTCTGTATTAAAGGATATAATTAAGTCATTGAATAAAAAATATTGACTACAGTAGAGACTTACTGGTCTTTTCTTTCTGATGCTTTTGTGGAGACTCTTTAATCATATGATCATGTGTCTCTTCTACTCAGCATTTCTTGTTAGGTATAAATGAAACAATGGCCACCATACAGCTCTTTCCATTTTTCTGAGTGTAGAATCTATGAAATTTAAAATTTTTCACTGGTATTAACTTGGACCCTATTTCAATACTTTATTCTTAAGCTCACCAGAAAAGTACAAAATAAATCTCTCAAAATTACTTATTCAGAAAAAAATCACCTATGATTGAATAACTGTGTTAGGAATATAAAGATCAGTCATAAAAAGTGTTGATCATAGCATACATATAGTCCTTGAGAGGAAGAGTGTGCCTACTTTACTTTTATACTTCATAATTTTTATAGTCACTAGCATATAGTAGGTATTAAATACTGATAATCTCTGATTTATGATGGTCTGATTATGATTTTTTGACTTAAGAATGGTGTGAAAGTGATATCCATGAAATAGAAACCATACTTTGTTTTTGTTTTTTTTTTCTAGCCACTGTTTTCATGGATGGCAGAGGCATCCATGCAAACATCACTCATTTAGCCCTTTTCTAGTTCTCGCCCCATTTTTTCCCCCACAGATAAATGGATTACAAAGCTATGGGATATGTACACTTCTTTGATTTCTTTTATTAATGAATCATTTATTTTTAATTCCACTTTTAGTAGGATAAACTTATTTCTTATCTTTAATATGCTTTTATTAGTGGGTTACAGCCTCACATCATAATTTAAATCATTGTAGTTTCACAGATTGTCAGTGTGATCAATACCCCTGACCTGGTGGGATTCATGTGATCAATACCATTGAGCATGGTGAGAATTATAACTTTTTTTGTGGTACTGGGGATGGAACCCCACAGAACTCTACCTCCAGCCCCAGCCCTATTTTTGACTCTTTATTTTGAAACAGTGTCTCACTGAGTTGCAAAGAGCCTCACTAAGTAGCTGAGGCTGTCCACGAACTGTGATCCTCCTGTCTCAGCCTCCTGAATGCTGGTATTACAAGCCTGTGCCACCACGCCTGGCTCAAATTATAACTTTCTGTATTTTAAATTTATCCATGATAGCCAAATTATGGAACCAACCAAGGAGTTCATCAACAGATGTATGAATTACAAAAGTATAGATATTCACACAATGGAATTCTACTCAGCATAAAGAAGAACAAAATCATGTCATTTGTAGTAAAATTTAAGGACCTGGAGAATATTATGTTAAGTAAGATTAGCCAGTAATAGAAAGTAAAGGGTCATGTGTTTTCTCTAACATGTGGAAGCAAGGGAGTAATGGGGATACCAAAGGGACTCTAGGTAATGGTGGAGAAACCTTAGTGGAGCCAGAGAGGTGGTCTAAGGGAAAAGAAAGGGGAGAAGTGAGGTTCATTGAGGGAATTACTACCATTGGCCATGTGTACACATGTGAAAACACAAATGTTAATCTCAGTACTCTGTGTGGAAAAGAAAGGAGATGGGGAAGTGTCAGGGGGATACCCAGTGCTGTGTGTAAGTATGTCACTATCAAAATGATTTAAATTATGATGTGATAAACCATACTTTGAATCCCAATCTTTTCCTTTGCTAGTAATATTTCATATACTACTGTATAACAATCCTGAACACTAGCACTGAGGCACAAAATGTGTGAGCTACACAATCACCAATCACAAGAGTCAATAATTGGTACTCTGCAATATTCTGTGTTGCTAAGCTATGATGTACAGTAGGTTAAATATATTAAGTGCATTTTTGAGGTATTAGAGATTGAACCCAGAGCTCAGCTCCCACTGAGCTACATCTCAGACCTATAAATGGCTTTTTATCAATGTTATTTTGGGCTCAGATGAGTTTGCCATGTCATAATTCTACCATAAGCCAATGAGCATCAATATTCTTTGTTGAATGGATCAATGAGTCAATGAATTAGTTAATTTACTTTGAATAATTATATTTATTTAGAGAATTTAGGTTGAAACAAAATGACTCCCCCACACATACACACATGTACTAGTCATATAAATATAATGGGAAATAACTATCCATTTGAAGGGATCAGAAAGTGGAAAGACAGTTAATTCTAACTATGAAAAGCATATTTTAGGAACCTTCATCATTATAACAGGATAGCTAGGACAATATGCTTACAGAGGTAGTATTTAGGTCAAGTAGTACATTGTAGGCTCTGAAAATGTCTGTTTAACAATTCAAGATTTAAAAGGAGAGTGATATGATCTTACTTATGTCATTTCATCATATATATGATATATATATATATATATATATATATGACATTCATCATATATATTTTATATACACACACACAAACACACACAGTAGGGATAAAGCCCTGGTATGGTATTTCACTGATTTTTTTTTTTTTTTTTTAGTACTGGGGATCGAATCCAGGGCATTCTACCTATGAACTACACCCCCAGCCCTATTTTTATTCTTTATTTTGAAACAGGGTCTCATTGAGTTGCAAAGGGCCTTACTAAGTAGCTGAGGCTGTCTGCAAACTGCGATCCTCCTGTCTCAGCCTCCTAAATGCTGGGATTACAAGTGTGCAGCACCATGCTTGGCTTTCATTTCGTTGTATTTTTAAAGAGTATTCTGGCTGTAGGTAGAAAATGAAAGAGTGAAAGGCAAAAGTAAAATAGAAGAATGTTAGAATCAGGAAAATGTATATTCCAAGAATGGGGTGCCAAAGACTTAAAGTAGGATTGTAGCTGTAGAGGTGGTTTAAAGTGGTAAAGTTGTAAATTTCTTCAAAAGAGAGTAGACCAGCCATGACTAATGGATTTAACATTGATTGTGAGAGAAAGAGATGCATCATGGATGATCAACTAGAATCCTTTTAAGGAATTTGAGAAGACTAGAGGGGAGCCATTTGAAGAAGAGTTACAGTAGTTCTATTTTGAAAATAATAAACTTGAGAGCTCTATGAAAAATGTTTTTACTTAGAGTTCTGGAATTTTCTTGCTTCCCTGCTTACCAGTTAGGATAGCGCTGAATATTTTTTGTGTATCATTTATATCTTCTCCAAAATAGAATTATAACAATGTTACTTACCTCATATGGTGGTTGTGAGGATTTAATTAGTTGATCCATATAAATTACTAGAATAAGTAATAGAGAAGGGTAAGCATTTATAGTCATCCTAGTAGCTCTGAGGTAGAATACCAAAAAAAAAAAAAAGAAAAGAAAAAAAAAGAAATTCAGACATTGTACTACATGAGTATGGAATTCAGGAAGAAGCTATGATTGGGGATAATATATAATTTCAAGCCATAAGACTAGCTGAGATAAAAATAAAATATGAGAGTATATTGAGAAAAGAAAAGCACCAAAGACAGGGCTTTGAGACATTTTAAGATTTTGTGGCTGGAAAGAGGAGAAAGAGTTAGCACAAGAAAATTTGAATGAGTTGGCAGGACATTTGGAGGAAAACCAAGAGTGTGAAATGTTCTGGAAGCCAAAGAAAAGGATTGTTGAAAAGACAGATTGATCATTTTATTGGATAGGGATTAATAAATGAACATTGGATTGACAAACATAGAACTCATTTGCGACTTTATCTTCTAGTCTTTACTGAAGTTGTGAAAATGGGAACCTGATTGAAGTGACTCACTGGGAAAATGAGAAAAGAAAACATTTAACCAAAATGAACTTTTTTTGAGAACATTTTTTTTTCTTTTTGTGGAAGGGAGCTGGAGGAGAACAGTGATGGAAGGTAAAATTTTATTCAGATGGGAAACATTTTACCATGTTTGCAGGTTGATGGGAATGATCCCACAATACACATTAAGGGAATTTCCCTAATCTCCTTTGTACTGCAACAATTTGAAATGGAATGAGCACACATTTGGGTAAAGGGAACATTATCTACTTGCCTACAAATAGAGAGGCTACAATTATTCCCCTAAAGAGAAAAGTATAGTACTTTACATAGTCTATTTTTGTGAACAAGAAAGAGGATCTCCTTTTTCTTAACTTAAAGAATTTGACTATAATTCTCTAAGGAGATATTTCATCATATTACTGAGCTATATTGTTAATTCTCAATCAGAATAAAATAATGTCACAAAGTAGAATATATATATATATATATATATATATATATATATATATATATATATATTTCACATTGATAATATTATTACTAAGCCCCAAACTGTTAAGTTCTTAAATGTAAAATAAGGATCAAGAAATTGATAATTTATCTCGGGTTCTTCATTCAAGTCCTCCAGTCCAATCAAATTCAGTCTTTTGCTGAACACTTATATATAATACATTCCTCAAATTTCTATATTCTTAATGGATGTGGCAAATAACCATTCATAACTTTTATAACTTTCAGTTATCACTTATCTTTTCCACAAAGACTTGTTCAACTAATTTTTATAATTCTGTTAAATGTGTACACTTATGGGATGTTATATATATATAGTCGTCAAATCAGGATAGTTAACACCAAATTAATTTCTTAATGTTTCCCTCATATCTAGCCTCTTTCAACACTCTTTTTCTGATCATATTTGAGTCTTTCCTATTTGTTTTTGTTCCATATTTTCTAATAATTTATATTTGCAGTAATAAATGTTATTACTTATATAGAGTAGTGCCAAAGTGAAAATTTTTTTATGTTCAGGCAGTGTAGTTGAAATATGGGCACAAAATATCTGTAAAGAAACCATGGTCTAAATATTTCCCCAAAATATTCTCTTAAAAAGTATCCTTTTTATCACAAGTAGGCTTGAGAGATATATTAAAGATGTTTGTGACTATTATTGCTACTGGAGAAAAGAAGAATAATTACTACTGTCAAAGAGAAGTACCCTTCTCATCATCATGACGATATTCACTCATTTGTTCAACATTTATTGACTACCTAGAATAATGAAACTATGCAGAATCCTCATAAACATTGAAAGAACAAAAGACTCAATTATGGCTATCAGATAATTAATTGTACAGTGGAAAAGACATTATTCATTGTTGTAGCCATGACTGATAAGTCTTATGACAATGACAATGGTATAAAGGGTTCAATGGAAACACAATAAAAGAGCTTTACATTATAATATTTATAAAAATGCATCAATAAAGGAAGATCCCTTGAAAAAGTGACCCTTTCCTTAATTTAAAGAATTAGAAGTTAGCTAAATAATGAAATAAATAAATTCAAGAAAGGGAAGTAACTCTACAGGTAATTTTATGTTGATTTAGTATATACACGTACACAGAGAAAAAGAAAAAAGTGTCTGTATGTGTGTGCGTGTGTGAGTGTGTTCAGATGCACGTGCAAATGGTATTTGTGTGTGTGTTCACATTCACATGTGAGTGGTGTGTTCATGCACCTGGGTGTGCATGTTGAGAGTATTGGGAGAGGCAAAGATGCACAGAGGAAGGAAGTAGAATAGCTGGAGAGGACTTTTAGGAAGGAATTTAAATATTTAGCTGTGCTATATGCATCTTGTCCTCAGTGCTGTGGGGAGATACTAGAGGATTTTGAAGAGAGGAGCTGCAGAATCAGTTTGCATTTGTATTGATCACACTCTAGGACATTCACAAGTAAGGGCCTATATTAAGGCAGTAGGAAAGAACTAGTTATTTCTATAAATGCAAGACTTTAATGAATTCTCATAGGAGAGTAAATACAAATGTCCATAATAAAAAAGAAAATAAATGAGGCGTTTTTCTCTTACAGAATGTATTTGTTTCTAATTGCAGACATAACACATTGCCTTAAATAGTAGGGGAAACAACTCAAATTTATTATTTGCCGATCTGGATGTCAGAAGTCTTCAAGATGGCTTACAGGGTAAAATCAATGTTTCCGTAAAGCTGCCTTCCCTGTGGAAGTCATAGGGGACATTGTGTTTCTTTACTTTTCTAGTTTCTAGAGAACTGCATCTGGTTCCCTCTTTCATCATCAAACTGTTTCTTCGCTTTTCATCTTCTCTCTGAATTTGACCTTCTTGGACCCATGCTATAACAAATTTTCTTAGACTGAGTATATTTATTTATTTATTTGTATTTTTGGAACTGAGCTTTCTACCTCTAAGCTACACCCTCGGTTTTTTCTTTTTTTTTTTAATTTTGAAATAGGGTTTTTCTAGATTTCTGAGAGTTTTTTTGTTTTGTTTTTTGTTTGAAACAGGGTTTTGCTAAGTTTTCCCCTACTTACTGAGGCTATTCTTGAACCTGAAATCCTTCTGTCTCAGCTTCCTGTGCACTGGGATTACAGGCATGCGCCACTATGTTCAGATTTGAGTAATTTTTAAATATTCAAATTATTTTTTATAGTTTTAGAGTCTGAAAGGCTCAATCAAGGTCAAGGTACCAGCAGACTGCTTCTGTGAGGGCTGATCTCAGATTCCAAATGGTCTTCGCTGCTGTGTACTCACACGTAGAAGAGGCAAAAGTGAAAATATGGGAATAATTCTTCCTCAAGCTCCTTTATGAGGACACAGATCCCATCCACAGGGTGGGGCTCTCCTGGCCTAATCACCCTCCAGGATACTGGACGCCTAGCAATGATCTCGGGAGTTCTATTTTAACGTATGAAGATTTTTAGAGATACACACATTCCAACCCACCCAGATAATCCAGGATAATCTCCCCATTTCAATGTCTTTAATCATATCTATAAAGTATTTGCCATTTAAATTAGTATATTAGTAAGTTCCAAGGATTACAATGGAGAAATGGAGGCCAATATTAACTACCACATGTAACATCTGTGAATCTTTGCAACCCCTACCACAGCTACAGAGAAGATCAATGCCTTTGCCTATTTAGACCAGACAGAACTTGATGGAGTCTTGTTTCTTTCTTTCTGTAGCACTATGATATGCTTCTTCATTGATTTAACATAAATAGGCAAAAGAGAAATGCTATTTTTGTTACTATAAATTCTCTGAAAATTCTTTCCCCCACTTACATGGTAAATATGTACACTGTGTCAGAATGTTTTAGAGGAGTGGCTCTCTGTTACATATAATAGACAAGTTGAATGTTGGGGTCAAAACATTTTGGTCTTTGAGTAGGGTTTGATTAAAATAGCCTCTAACGCCGGGCATGGTGGTGCACGCTTGTAATTCCTGCGCTTGGGAGGCAGAGACAGGAGGATTGAGCAGGTTCGAAGCCAGTCGTGCTGGCTTAAGAGACCCTGTTTCCAAATAAAAAAGTGTAAAAATAGGTCTGGGAGTGTAGCCCAGAGGTAGAAGGGCTTCCAGGAACCCCAGTACCACCAAAAAAAAAAAAAAAAAATCTTCTAATTGAGCCGGGCATGGTGGCACATGCTTGTAATCCCAGCATTTGGGAGGCTGAGACAGGAGGAACATGGTTCATGGACAGCCTCAGTTACTTAGTGAGCCCCTCCACAACTTAGTGTGACCCTGTTTCAAAATAAAGAATAAAAAGCAGGGCAGAGGGTGTAACTTGGAGGTCAAATGCTCCTGGGTTCTATTCCCAGAGCAGCAAAATAAATAAATAAATAAATAAATAAATAAATAAATAAATAAATCCTCTAATTGAAATTTTTATAAAGATTGTTTCAAAGTAAAACTTACACTGCAAAGTGACAGAAAAGGCTTCTTTATCCTCTTATTACTTAAGAAGCCAAATATTTATATTAAAAAATTCTTAAATGATTATTGGCATATCTTCTCAAAAATGTCATGGAAATAGTTGTGCTATCTATATTATTATTTACCTTCGAGATAATATGAGAGAAAGTTCGAAAAATTAAGATTCTGACAATTGTAAACATATGCCAAATCAACCCTGACCTGCTGTTTATCCCACTGATACTCTGATCTAGAAGTTATAAATCTTTTTTTTTCATTTTTATTTAATCTTCTCAGAAAAATATTTTTAACTGTATAATCTGATTGTGTTATATTTACTCCTGACACATAATCAGAAAGGATTACTTGGACTTTCTTAACCATAAAAGTAAACAGATACTACTAGAAGATCCCTAAGACATTTTCAATCCCATGGAATAAAAATAACGGACTTGGGTCATAGCCTTTCAAAAGTCACTTGTCTCCCTGAGCTCATGTCATTAGTTGAAATTGATACAGCTTTGGCATGTTGGATATGCTAAATATGAATAATGTCTAGGTGGTGTTATAGGGCAGGTGCCTGTATGATATGGGCTGCATTCTGAATCTTCCTATTTATCGAACAACCAACTCACATGTTTTGTTATGTTGTTTCTTGTTGTGGTTGTTTTGTTTACTTGGTCCGTAGGTTGGTTGGTTTTGGTTTTAGTGTTAGGTTTTTTTTATTCATTTTCTTTTAGCATTCAGTGGGAGCAAGTGAGATTTATTGTTTTTCCATTTGTTGGATAAAAACATTAGGTTTATTTGCTGCGTTTAACTTCTTGATAGGCCTACTCTTGTGTATGCTTATGCAAACTGATTTTTAAGATATACAATGAATGTTTTTTTATGCTGCTGCTGAGCATTGAAGCAAATTGGGTCCTATAATCAAATAAAAAACAAATAAATAGGAACATATACCTGTCTTTGGCTTTGAGAGGAGTACTTTTTTTCTTGGCTATTTTTGTTACTATAAATCCTCTGAAACTTCTTTTCCCATTCCTGTGGTAAATGTGTACACTGTGTCAGAATGTTTTAGAGGAGTGCCATTCTGTTACCTATAATAGACAAGTTGAATGTTGGGATCAAAACATTTTGTCCATTGAGTAGGGTTTGTTTAAAATATCCTCTAATTGAAATTTTTATACAGATTGTTTCAAAGTAAAACCTATGCCGAAAAGTGACAATAGACAACAGAAAATCATAGTTGCTGGTGACTTCTTATTTCATGCAGGTTTTGAAACATGTGGGACAATTAGTGTAATGATATCCTTAATAAAATTATGTCGCTGCTACTAAAAGAGCAAAATTGGGAAAGATATGATGCATCTTACTAGCCTATGTTAATAAATAGACAATTCAATACCACTGATTCAGGATCACAAAGAAGTTAACCAAGACCCAAATCCCACGACTTTATTAATTTTCATTTGGAATTAATTGTGAATACTTTCAAGCAAATAGATAACTATAATTTTTATATAATTTAATCTATTCCAACTTACTTATTTTTATGACTTATGTCCATTTTATTTTCAAAATTGACTCCTGGCTTTCGTTGTTAACTTTTTAAAAAAATACTTTTATTGGTGCATTATAGTTTCATATGATAAAATAAATCATAGTGATATTTACATACATGCATATAGCACTTACAGGGCTTTCCTCCAGAACTCTACTCTTTCTTCCCCTCCCCATTGAGGATATTGAGATTGGCATTGGTATTCTCACATATGTATATAATATTGATAAAGTAATTTCTTCACTGATCCTCCCTCTATACCTCCTCTTCCCCCAGATTACCTCCTTGGTCCCAGTGAAGTTTCTCCTCCATTATCAGAAGTCCCTCTTGTATCTTAATTACTCACTAGCTTCCACATATTAGAGAAAACATAGGACAGCTCAGGTCCTGCGCCTGGCTACTCTCACTTAGCATAATGTTCTCCAGGTTCTTCCTTTTTCCCACAAATTGGATAATTCTAATCTCTATTGCTAAGTAGAATTCTATCGTATGTATATCTCACATGTTTGTAATCCATTCATCTACTGATAGACACAAAGGTTGATTCCATAATTTGGGTATTGTGAATTGTGCTGCTGTGAACATGGACATGCATTTATAACTGTAATTCTTTTATTTCAGTCCCTTTGGAAAGATAATCCAGGAGTGGTAGAACTGGATCATATGATAGATCCATTCCCAATTTTCTGAGGAATCTCCATACTGATCTCTATAATTTGTAATTCTACCAACAGCATAAAAGAATTCCAGTTTCTCTACATCCTTGCCAGCATTTATTGTTTTTTTTTTTTATTTATTGATGATTATCATTCTGACTGGGGTTAAATAAAATCTCAATGTAGTTTTGATTTGCATCTCCTTCATTGCTAATGATGTTGAACATATTTTTTTCATGTATTTATTGGTTATTTGTATGTTTTCTTTTATGAAGTATCTAATTAGTTTAATTGCCCATTTATTCATTGGATTAATTGTATATTTAATATAAAGTCTTTAAGTTCTTTGTATATTCTAGATATTAGTCCTCTATACCTATGTCTATATATTGGAGTGTGGGACTTATGCCCTCCTCTAGTAGCTTCAAAGTCTCTGGTACAATTTCAATGTCTTTGATTCATCTTGAGTTGACTCATTGCAGGGTGAGAGGTATTTAATTTCACCATATTTCCCAAAACCATTTGTTGAGAAGGCTGTCTTTTCTCCAACATAAAATTTTGGCACCTTCATCAGAAATCAGTTGGATATAAGTGTGTGAAATTTTTTCTATATCTTCTATACTGTTCTATAGTCTATGTGTCTATTTTTGTGCCAATTCCCTCCTTTTTTTTTATTATAACTCTGTAGTATAATTTGAAGTCAGAGGTTGTGATGACTCCTACATGGTTCTTATTGCTGAGAACTGCTTTAACTATTCTGTTTTTTTTTGTTTGTTTGTTTCTCTGTATGAAATTTAGGACTTATTTTTCTAGGTCTCTGAAGAATTATATTGGTATTTTGATAGGTTTTGCATTCACTCTGTGGATCGCTTTTGAAAAATGAACATCTTGGTAATATTCATTCTGCTTATCCAAAAGCAAGAGAGATCTTTCCATTTTCTAAGATCTTCAGTTTCTTTCTTCAGTGTTACATTATTTTCATTGTAGAGGAATTACCACCTTGATTAAATTTATTACTAGGAATTTTATTGGTTTTGAAGTATTATAAATTGAATTATTTCTAGATATCTTTTTTAGTAGATTCATGTTTGGCATATAGCAAAGATACTCAAGTTTATAGATTAATTTTGTACCCCATTATTTTTCTGAATTTGTTAATCAGCTCTAGAAGTGTTTTGATTGAGGTTTTTAGATCTTATTACAGGATTATGTAATCTACAAACAGGAATAATTTCAGGTTTTTTTTTTTTTCTATTTGAATTCCTTGGATATTTCTCTCTTGTTTTATCACTCTAGCAAGCAACTCAAGGACAATATTGAAAAGTAGTGGTGATAGTGGGCATCCTTGTCTTGTCCTGATTTTAAAGAGAACTTCTGCAGTTATTTCCCACTTAATATAATATTGGTTTTGGGTTTATTGTATATTGCCTTAGTGATGTTGATTTGCATATGTTGAAAAAGACTTGCATCTCTGGAATGAAACTAACTTGGTCATGGAGTATAATTTTTATAATTCAGTTTTGAATACCCATAACTAGTATTTGTTTAGAATTTTTGCATCTATGTTCATCAATGATATTGGTCCATAATTGTCTTTAGGTGAAAGATCTTATTTCAATTTAGGTAGGTTGTATATGTTTAGATATGTCAACTTCTTCTTTTTTCCAATTAATTGAAATATAATTATTTTAAAAGTTTCTGATGACCTCTGGATTTCTCCACTGTCTGTGGTGGTGTTTCCTTTTTTAGTTCTGATTTCAATAATTTAGATTGATTCTCTCTTCTCTCTTCTCTCTCTCTCTCTCTCTCTCTCTCTCTCTCTCTCTCTCTCTCTCTCTCTTTTGGTTAAGTTGACAAAGTGTGTATCAACCTTTGTAATTTTTTCAAAGAACCAGGTTTTGGTTTTGTTGATATTTTGTATCTTTGTTGTTGTTTCTCCATTTCATTGATTTCTTCTCTGATTTTAAATTATCTCCTGCCTTTTATTGGCTATGTGATTCGATTGTTTCTACTGCTTACTATTTCTGTTTTTCCTTGGTCTTGAGGTGTAATATTAGGTTGTTTATTTGTTGAATTTCTTTTTAAAAAAATTTTTTAATGTGGGCACTCAGTGCTATAATTTTTTCTTTTAAAATCACCTTCAAGCAGGGCATGGTGGCACATGCTTGTAATCCCTGTGCTTGGGAGGTGGAGACAGGATGGTTGTGCAGGTTGGAAGCCAGCCTTGCTGGTTTAAGAGACCCTGTTTCCAAATAAAATATAGAATAGGTCTGGGAGTGTAGCCCGAAAGTAGAAGGGTTCCATCCCCAGTACCACCAATAAATAAATAAATAAATAAATAAATAAATAAATAAATAAATAATCACCTTCAAGCTGGGCATGGTAACACATGCTTATAAATCCAGCATTCAAGAGGCTGAGACAGGAGGATCACAGTTTGATGACTGCCTCATCTTCAAATTAGTGAGGCCCTTTGCAACTCAGTGAGACCCTGTTTCAAAATAAAGAATAAAAATTAGGGCTGGGAGCCAGGTGTGGTGGTGCATGCTTGTAAATCCAGTACCTGGAAGGCTGAGACAAGGATCACACAGGTTTGAAGCCAGTTTCAGCTACTTAGTGAGGATCTCAGCAACTTAGTGAGATCTTGTTTTCAAATAAAGTATTAAAAAATAGGTCTGGGAATATAGCCCCGAGGTAGAAAGCCCCTAGTTTCTACCCCAAGTACCACACACACACACACACACACACACACACACACACACACACAATCAACTTCAAAGTTCAAAGTGTGCCATAGATTTTGGTCAAAAGTGTATCATTCAAT
Organism: Muscardinus avellanarius; assembly: GCF_963383645.1. Taxonomy (NCBI): domain Eukaryota; kingdom Metazoa; phylum Chordata; class Mammalia; order Rodentia; family Gliridae; genus Muscardinus; species Muscardinus avellanarius. Next base: position 27,748,111 of record NC_137787.1, on the reverse strand, counting down.
CTCCATATGCTTATGTAATTTCTTTTGGTATTCCTGTTGTTGATATCTACTTTCATTCCATTATTATCTAAAAGGATGCAGGTAATTATATTACATTTTTGAATTTGCTGGTCTTTGCTTTGTGGCTTAGAAGATGGTTTATTTTGGAGAAGTTTCCATAAGCAAGTGAGAAAAATATTCATCCAAGTGTTGTTGGTTGGAATATTCTATATATGCCTATTAAATCCATTTGATTTGTAGTGTTAAAGCAGAAGAGTCTTTACTCATCTTTTTCCTGGAAGATTGATCTAGTACTGTGAGTGGTGTGTAATGCCTCCCAATATTATTGTATTTGAGTTTATTTGAGACCTAATATCTTGAATAGTTTATTTTTATAAAAATAAGCACACCAAAGGAGAATCAATACATGGGATTGCATAAAACTGAAGAGCTTCTGTTCAGCAAAGGAAACTATCAAGAACCTCAATCGAGAGCCAACAGAATGGGAAAAGATTTTTGCCACCTACACCACCAATAGAGGACTAATATCTAGAATATACAGAGAACTCAAGAAACTCAACACTAAGAACACAAAGCATCCAATAACAAAATGGGCAAATGAACTAAATAGACATTTCACAAAAGAAGAATTTCAAATGGCCAAAAAATGCATGAAAAAATGCTCAACATCACTGGCAATCAGGTAGATGCAAATAAAAACTACCCTGAGATTCCACCTAACTCCAACTAGAATGGCAATCATTCAAAACACAAACAACAGATGCTGGCAAGGATGTGAAGTGGGAACTCTAAGACATTGTTGGTGGGATTGCAAATTAGTGCAACCACTTTGGAAAACAGTATGGAGAATCCTAAGAAGAATGGGAACAAATCTACCATTTGATCCAGCAATACCACTGTTGGGTATCTACCCAAAAGAAAAGAAACCAAACTACCAAACTAATGCATGTGTATCTATGTTCATAGCTGCACAATTCACCACAGCCAAACTATGGAACCAGCCAAGATGTCCATCAACAGATGAATGGATTACAAAACTGTGGGATAGGTACACAATGGAATTTTACTCAGCCATAAAAAAAAAAAACTCAATTATATCATTTTCAGGGAAATGGATGGAACTGGAGGACATTATGCTAAGTTAGATTAGTCAGTCACAAAAAATAAGAAATCAGATGCTTTTTCTAATATGTGAGAGTTAGGTAGAAATGGGTCATAGGAGGAACTCTTGAAAGAGGAAATCCTATAGAGGAGCAAACAAGACAATCTAAAGGAGGAGAAAGGAGGGGGGAAAGAGGAAAATCTCTAAAACACACAATGTACTTAAACATATCGAAGTCAATCACTAAGCCAAGCAAGGGAGGGTGGGAATTAGGTAGGGGTTAAATCAGCGATGAGTACATGTTTGTACACACAAGTTTTTTACCCCAATATGTTGTATGAATATAATTCACCAATAAAAAAATAAAAAATAAAAAATAAATAAAATAAATAAAAAAGGAGGCCAGAGGGCCTGAAACCTTAAGCAAAAAAAAAAAAGCACACCCATATTTGGAGCATAAATGTTCATTATTATAATATCTTTTGTTATATTGTTCCTTTTATTAATGAGAAATGATCTGATTTGTCTCTTTTGATAAATTTTAGCTTAAAATCCATTTTGTCAGATCTGAAATATGCTACCCTTGCTTGTTTTCCATCTATATTTCATGAAATCTTTTTTCTTTCTTTCACCCTTAGCCTATGGGTAGCTTTGTCTATGTGGAGGGTTTCTTGTAAGTAGCATATACTTGGATTATGCTCTTGATTCCCCATAGCCAATCTATGCCTTTTAATTGAGGTGTTTAGACATTTGACATTCAGTGTTATTACTGAGAAATAATTTTAGTTTTCTCTCATTTTGAGTTTTATTTTTTGTTTGATGCAGTTTTGTTTCTCCTTCACTTAGTTATCTATATGGTGAAATTTATCCTTTCTTTGTTCTTGGCATTTGCTTCTTTTATTCTTTGTGCTTTATTTCTTTAAATATTTATTTTCTGTAATGGTGCCTTGTTATTCATGCATTCTTTTAAGTTTCTGTTTGTCTTGGGAGGTTTTTATTTCTCCATTAATTTTGAATGAACAGATATATGCAGTCTTGATTGCATGTCATTTTCTTTTAGAATCTGTGAATTTCTATAAATTACCCTTTATGGGATTTCATGTTTTGGGTTGAGAAATCTGGCATTATTGTTTTGCTCCTGAACATCATCCATTATTTTGTGCTTCATGCTTTTAAGATTTTTACCTTGATCTTTATATTAGTCATTTTAATTAATATGTTGCATGGGAAAGTTCTTCTTTGATATTTTCTTGTTGGTGCTCTGAATATCTCCTGTACATAAATATGCAAGTATTTTTTAATGTTTGGTTAATTTTCTGATACTACTTGTCTGAAGATGTTTTGGATAACCTTGGTTTGTGTTTCTACACCTTCTTCAAGGCTTATTATCTGCAATTTAGGTCATTTTATATCATCCTATATATCTTGGCTGTTCTAGTTGTGTTATTATATTGTCATCTCTATATTGTTGACTGTGTGGTAATAAGCTGTCTTCTAAAAGTGAGATCCTATATTCTGTTGAGTCTTCCTGCCAGAGGTGGTTATTGTTGAGGTTTTTTTTTTTTTTTTTCATTTATTGACCACTCCATTGAGTTCAAAGCCTCTTTTTGGTTTTTACTTGGATTAGGGCCTCAATTTCTCTATTCATATGATTATTTATTTCCTGTATACTTTCTCTGATTTTCACTCTGAGGCTTTTGATCATATTGAAAATCAAAATTCTGAATTCTCCTTCTTTGATTTTCTGCAGCTCACTATTGATGATCTTTTTAGTTGTTGAGTTGTGGGAGTTTATGTTCTCTTCAATCCTCTTCATTCTTACGTTTCCAGAGCTTTAATATTTGTTTTGCTATTGTCCTGGCATCCTCTTCCTCTCAGTGTGAGAATCCTGCATCTATTTGTTATTCCTTTATAATAACTTCTGTGCTGGGGTATATATTTGCCTCTACAAATTTGTCTCACATAATAAAAATTTTGAATTTGTCACCCAGAGACTCTTTAACAAGATATAGCTCTTAGTGCAGACAAACAAGAGTCTTTGATTGGCTTCAGGTTCCTGTCCTTTCCAGGCCCATACTTCATAGGGCCAGAGACTATGATGTTCCATTCAAAGCCTATAGCCTGCTGATTGGGATTTAATGCCCCATAGCCACCACCTTTGTTCTGCTGATTGTGAATCCATGAAACTGCAGGAACCTGATCTCTAGACTCTGTGAGCAATAGGCCTAAGTACAGAAGGACCAGAGATTCCTATGTTCTGAGCTTGTGGCCAGGTTGGCTGAGGTTTGATGCCCCAGAGGCACCATTAGTGATCTCCTGGCTGTGATCACCTGGTGCATTGCCAGTCACCGGTGTATATGTACATCAAGAATATATTCTTCTGGTAGAGAAAATGTCAAGTTCCCAGCCTTTAATTGTGATCATATGAACTGCTGCTGGCCCCTGGCCTTTCTGCTTTTAGGGCCCAATCTTTGTCAGGGAGAAATTGTAATGTTCTGAGCCTGGGTCTTAGGAGGTTCAGTTTCTTAGCTCTAGGAACACCGCTGCTGCTCTGGGTAACATTTTTGGCCTCTGGAATTGGTTCTTATGGTGCCTGAATACTGCTGAGCATAAGTTTATAGCTTTCCAAGTCTGCAACATGGTTGTTGAGCTATTTATTTCCACAGGCACCATAATTGGCAATCCTGTGTTGATTACTGGAGACCCTCCATGGGCATGGTAAACAGCTGACACTAGGTCCTTCCCCACTGAATATTCCTGGAAGCTGTCTGCTCATTCATGTTTTTGCTATTTCTAACTATAGCCCTGACCCCCATATCCACAAGGATGATTTGCAAACTGAAAGGCTCCACAGGTTTGTTCTTGCAAGTTCCTATCACCATGCAGTGCAGGTTCCCACTGGGACAGTTTGTTAACTCGTGGTCTTGATGAGTTCTGCTCAGGTCTTTTGATGAAAGTTTTCTGCAGTCACTGGCTTGAGAAGATTGTGCTGTTTCTTTGCTGGAGTTGGTCTCTGAGAGCCTCAGATCCTGGCTTCTGCCATCCCTTGTGTGGGCTAATGAAGAATGGCACCAACTCTGCCATATACTCACCAGGTAAGTAACTTGGAGCTCTTTTGGTCCTCTGCTCTCCCTGCTGCATCCAAATCCATCGAGTTTCAATTGCTCTTCTTCTGTTAAATTCTGAGTGCTTTTCTTCCCTTGCCAAGAAAGAGTCTTCCTTTTGCTTGAGTTCTGAGTCATGGACACTTGAAATATGCAGTTTCCCTTTATTCAGCCACCTTTAATCTCTAACTGTAATTTTAAATGTGTTTCACCAAAACTTTAAAATGTTTGTTTCTGAGATTTTAATTTAATTACCCAAACTTCTATATTTTATAATAGTAGTAGCATTAAAATAAAATCAGCACTGATTTCTGCATACATTGTGTTTTCTAGAACATTGTCTATAATTACAGTAGTTGCACATACTCTTATTAGACATCATAATGACTAATATCTTTATTGTACTGCTGTGGCTTTAGCACTTGAATGTATGCATGTGTGTTTTATTTTTATATTTTTATTGGTGTACTGTAGTCATACATTTTACTGGGTATAAGATTGTAGAGACATACATGCTCATATAACTCATTGTTTTCTTTCCACACTTCCCATTCCATTCCCATCCCCTTTCCTCCTTCTCATGTTTGGCTTACTGATTGACTTTGATATGTTTGTGAATGTACATCATGTACATTAGAAAATTTCCCTCTTTCCTCCTCCTATCCCTTTATTTGCTCATCTATGGTTTCTCTTCTTTGTCTAGAGTTCCACCTATAATCCCCTTTTCTGCATATTAGGGAGAACATCCAATTTTTTGCTTTTTGTGACTGACTAATCTTCCTTAGCATTATATTTTCCAGTTCTATCCATTTTCCTGCAAATGACAAATTTTTCCTTTTATATGGCTGAATAAAATTCCATTATATACATATCCCATAGTGTTGTAATCCATTCATCTGTTGATAGACATCTTTGCTGTTTCCATAGTTTGACAAAAGTGAATTGTGTAGCTATGAACATAAATACACATGCATTAGTTTGTTGGTTTGGTTTCCATTCTTTTGAGTGGATACCAGAAGTTCTATTGCTTGATCATATGATAGTGATTCATTCCTGTTCTTCTGATCATCTCCACATTCTTTTTTTTAAAAGTGGTCCCACTAATTTACAATCCCACCAACAATGTACTAGAGTTTCCATTTCTCTATACCCTCACAAGCATTTGTTGTTGTTTTGCATGTGTGTTTTAAACTTTTATTAAACAACTTATTGTTCAAGATAGTAGGTTTAGTTAATTGCTGAGAGAAAGACCAACAAAAAATCTGAAAAACTTTATGTAAGATAGAAGGTCATTTCTTTGTCAGTTTGGCAAATTTATGTTCTCTTTCTCTTGTTCTGCTGTCCTCAGCATGCATGTATCATTTTATTGTTTTTATTATCTTAAGAATTGAACCCAGGACTCTTCTGCCTCTGCGCTACAATTTCAAGTCCTATTTTATATTTTTTATTTTGAAACAGGGTCTCATAAATTTGTTGAGGGGCTCACTAAATTGCTGAGGCTGGCCTTAAATCTGTGATCCTCCTGTTTTAGGCTCCTGTGCTCTGGGATTACAAACATGTGCCAAGGCTCTCAGCATTTAAGTTTCATTGTCTACTATAGCAATACTAGCATGAAAGAGAGTTAGACAGTGGAGGACACAAAAACTACCCTTCAAAAATACAACCAAGTAGTTGCTTATATTACTTTCTCTCTACTCTTATTGATAAAAACGTCATCATTTGACCATATTTCATTACAAGAGAGGCCGGTAAAAAGTTTTAGCATAAGCCTTGTTAAAATTAGAAATTCTATTAAAAAAGGAAAAGGGGAAAAATGGATATTCATCTCCAATCAGTAGCCTCTGTCATAAACTCTAACATGACTTTGGAGTGCTTTGAAAATTGCCATATGTAGGAGATCCAATGACAGAATAATAGTCATATTTTTATAATATAATATAATATAAATAGTCTTATTTATTTTTTATTGTTGCTAAGTAGAGATATCTTAAGAAAATTATTTCTTCCTCCCTTTCACTCCTTCCTTCCTTCCTTCCTTCCTTCCTTCCTTCCTTCCTTCCTTCTTTCCTTCCTTTGTTCTTGCTTCCTTTCCCCTCTCTTCCTCCACTCATTTTCCATATTTAATTCCTTTAGCAGGTATTGTCCTGATATTGTACAATATCAGGTATTGCCCTTTCTACTGCACTCCAAAATTCAAAATGGCATTGTTTTTCTCATACAAACATATATTAGAAAACAAGAAATC
>NC_137787.1:27586207-27741460 GCF_963383645.1 Muscardinus avellanarius | reverse complement strand
TTCTTCACTGAAATTAATTCCTGATTATCTTTAAATAGTGTTTTCGTTAGATGCATATGGAGAATTTTATTATTGTTTATACAATTCTTAGTGGTTCATTTGAGATTGGTAGAGTTAAATTTATCCCCCCCCCCAAAAAAAAAATCTTGAAAAAACATTTTCTCTATCCAAGCAGAAAGCAAAATGCCTGGCTTTTAAAAGTGAAAAAGCAAAATAAATGTAATGTGCTTTTGTTAAAATAGGCATTACCATATTTATATAATTTAGTGTAATCAACTCATAATAAAATCTATCTCTGTCAAGGGCATTATTCATGTTGTAAGATATAGTCATCTCTTTTACCTATATAAAGCCTAAGATATCAGGACAGATGTTTATTAAAACACATACAAGATTATAATTTTTGGCTCAGCAGAAATGTATCTTAGTCAAAGAAACCAGAGGGAGATTTGCCCTTGGTAATTGACCCTGAAAAATTAACAGCATCCTGATAAATAGTAATCACTGAGGGATGTGCTGGAGCTATCCTCAGTTCCTTGTCCCTGATGCAAAGACAAAGGGAGCTTAAAAATCACACTTGAGAAGTCAGGAGGGTATTAGATAAAGGGAAATGACACTAGATCCTTCCCCACATCTAGGCATGTAATGCATGGTATACTCTGGAAGAACTTAAAAACTAAGAACAATCCATCTCAATATCACTTACTTAGAATGAGAGAGAGTGGAGATGGAGCTCACCAAGTGGTACATGTATGACCCTATCACTTTGAACTACATTATCATGTAAGACTATAATGCACCAATAAAAGTATACTTTAAAAATGTAAGAATAAAAATAAATAAATAGCCGGGCGTGGTGGCGCACACTTGTAATCCCCGCGCTTGGGAGGCGGAGACAGGAGGATCGCGCAGGTTCGAAGCCAGCCGTGCTGGCGTAAGAGACCCTGTTTCAAAAATATAAAATAGGTCTGGGAGTGTAGCCCGGAGGAAGAAGGGCTTCCAGGAACCCCAGTACCACCCAAAATAAATAAATAAATAAATAAATAAATAAATAAATAAATAAATAAAAATTAAGTATGCCCATTCCTCTAACAGAAAGAATAAAGCTCTGTTTCCTGATTTCTATAGTCATGTTCAAAGTATTAACTGCTAATCTAGTTTTTTTATATTAAAAATACTTGTGTGAAGCCAGACTTTGTGGCACATGCCTGTAATTCCAGCACTTGGGGGGCTGAGACAGGAGACTGGCAGGTTAGAGGCCAGCCTCAGCAACTTCACGAGAACCTATATAAAAATAAATACGTAAATAAAATTGGGCTGGGTGTGTATCTTGGAGGTAGAACACCCAGTACCAACCAGCCAACACCAACTCAACAACAACAACAACAACAACAACAACAAAAACCACTTGTGAATTTATGTCATTTTCTTATATCTGTTGTATCTTTACATCACCCACCCTCATCTTGCTGAAAACAGGTGCATGAATGTTTCACATAATGACACCCAAAAACTTTCATAGAACCGAATGGGTAGAATGAACTTTATTGAAAATTATTAGATGCCTTCACATAATACTATGAACTTAAGTACATAAATTGCCAAGTCAACTTGATACACGTATGTTTCTCTTAGAAAAACCAAGACATATCTATTTATCATTGTTATTAATGGTGTTCAAAATGTTCATGATTTCCAAGGCATATAACAGGACAAACTATAAAGATATACCCATGGAGTGATATATGCAGAACTCAGCATAATGTTTCATGTACAAACACAAAATAGTGGGGAAGAGATGACATGAGGGAGGAGGGCTTTCAATTTTTATTTTTTATTACTCAAAGAAAACTTATGATTATTATGTAGATTTATAATATTATTTACAATATTTTGAGTGTCTGAAATAGCTTAAAAACTCACCTACTACCTAACCTCAGTTCCCTAAATTTTTTTCAAATATTCCAGGAGTTAAAGAAAAAAAACACATAAAGACAATAAATGACTTTTTGAAAACTTTTTTCAGATTCTCATTTTTGGCTCCAGTTAAATGCATTTGTTTCTTTGTGGTTTCAGCTACTTCAGAATCTATTTGATCAATTTCAATATAAATTTATTAGTACTATTTTGTTTTTAAGCCTGAGGAAAATGATTTTGATGTAGAAATTAAAATAAAATTTATGAAATTGATAATGTAGATAAAAGTGTATACTTTAGATGATTTTGGAGAAAAGTGGTTTGAAGATTTGTAGTTTGGATTTTCTATATAATTGTAATAACTTTATTCACTTTGCCATTATAGATCAAAACAGTGATATTACTTGGGTAGAATGAGGATAGATATAGTTTCTATTTTCATCTGCTCATCTGCTCTCATCAACTGAGAAGCCTTATAATAGGTTCTGTTTTCTGATGACAGAGATTACTTCAGTTGAATTTGTCCTGTGGGCTAAGACAAATGGGTCATGCTTTGAATATTTATGAAAAAATATGTTTAGGTAGTGGATATAGTAAGGGTGTTTTATTATATTAAATTATGATTTATAATGTCTTATTTTTAACATGGAAAAATGCCTGCTATCCCATCTTTCTGTGTTTGTTTCTCAGTTATAGCCCTGGCTTGCTATGTTCACATTTTTTTTGCACCCTGGATGGATGCACCTCTCTAACTTAAGGCTTTCTCTGTGAGAGAAGGGTCAGAACTTGTCACAGCATCATGAGACATGTCAGGTTTCAGGCCACTTCTTTTAGCTTGCCTGGGTGCAATGCATGCACATTTGCATTGTGACCTTTGCAAAACCAAACAAAAAGGTGACAAGAGGGTCATTTCTTAAGCCCAGCTAATGAACAGATTATCCCCCAAAGCCTGGTAGTGTGAATAACAATGAAGAGTAGAAAGTTCACTTCAAATCCTGAGGGGCAAAATTAATCTCTCATGTGGAATTTTTAATAAAGTGACTTTATATCACAATCAGTATTTTAATTATTGCTTACTTAACTGCCCAATGCCAAGAGATCAAATTGTTTGCCACAAGAAATATTCTTTTCCTTCCAACATACCTTTATTTTTTTTCTTATTTTCTATTGGTACATTGTAGTCAAACATCTTAATTGGATACAAGATGGTGGAGACATGCATGCACACATCACTCAATTAGCTCTTACCTAGAACCTGCTCCATTCCTTCCCCCTCCCTCCTTCTCATGCTTGGTTTAGTGATTGACTCTGATATGTTTGTTAAAGTACATCATGTGCATTAGAGAATTTTCCTCTTCACCTCTCCCATCCCCTCAGGTAACCTTATTTGCTCATCTATAGAATCTCCTTCATTTTAAATTATATCCTTGTCTTTGAACTATTATTCTTTAAAGAATTTCCCCTGCCCCCTGTTTTTTAATTTTTTTTCTTCTTTCCTCCCTTTCCTCCTCTCTTCCCCTTCAGCCCCTTCCTGCTTTCTTTCCTCCATTCTTCCCTTCCTCCCTTCCTTTCTTCCTTCATCCTTTCTTCTTCATTTTTTAAGATAGGGTATAATTAACAAAAATTTTCATAATATTTCAAGAAAAGAAAATTTGCAGACATTTTTAGTTGAACCTTCTTTGTTCTCTAGAGCTAATTGATGTTTAAATGAATTAAGAATATTTTAAGCCGGGCATGGTGGCACACACTTGTGATCCCAGCATTTGGGAGGCCGAGACCAGAGGATCACAGTTCGCAGACAGCCTCAGCTACTTAGTAAGGCTCTCAGCAACTTAGTGAGACCCTGTTTCCAAATAAAATATAAAATAGGTCTGGTAGTATAGCCAGGAGGTAGAAAGCCTCTGGGCTCCACCTCAAGTACCACCAAATAAAAAAATAAAGAATAAAAAATGGAGCAGGGGGTGTAGCTCATAGGTCAAATGCCCCTGGGTTCCATCCCCCAACCCGCAAAAAAAAAAGAATATTTTATTTTTCTCTCCCTATATGCATAAATTATATACAGTCATATTCTATGATATTTCTAGATAGGTGTCATTGTAATTGTTTACTATGGAAATGTTGAAATATTCTATGAGGTATATCTTCCCAGTCAGAGCAAATTCAAAAAAGAAATGACTTACACTTGGGACACTGATGTTCAGTTGACAAACTCAAGTGTTAACCTTATCTCTGGTTCAAAGGGCAGTGTCTAAGCCAAGACCCCCGTGTATGATAGAGAGGACAGACCTTAATGGACAGTAATTGATTGACTACTTTTGAATCATGTTAACATTAGCTAATTATGTTCCATTTATATTCCAGGGAATTTTTTTTGGGGGGGGGGCAGTAATGGGGATAGAACCCAGGGGCATTCTACCTTTGAGTTAAACTACCAGCACTATTTCTTATTCTTTATTTCAAAACAGGGTCTCACTGAGTTGCACAGGACCTCTCTAAATAGCTGAGGCTGTTCATGAACCATGATCCTCCTGTCTCATCAGCCTCCCAAATGCTGGAATTACAAGTGTGTGGACCACCATGCCTGGGTTAGGGGATTCTTTATCTTAATGTCTGTATTAGCTATTGTATTCAAATATTTGTCTGTCTGGCCTAGTTGTAACATTATTGATATTTTACATAATTAATATCTGTGATCCAAATTTTGTTCTTTTAAAAGAAATAGGCAGATAAATAGATTTTGGGATTCCGAGTTTTCTAGTGTTACATTTGTTCAGTATTAAAGAAGAGATGAGGGTGGCAATGAAGCAATGACCTAATCTTGCAAGACTGATTAGATTCTTTTTTAAAAATTTCTGCTGAAAATTTGAATTTCTTCTTTCCTAAAGTGTCTATTAGTTCACTTGCCCTTTTTTTGGATTGAGTTTCTTTCTTAATGCTGAGTTTCTTGATTTATCTATATATTCTAGTTATTAGTCCTCTATCGGAGGAGTAGGTGGCAAAAATCTCCCATTCTGTCTGCTTTCTGTTGAAGTTCTTGATAGTTTCCTTTGCTGTACAGAAGTTCTTCTGTTTAATGCAATCTCATGTATTGATTCATCTTTTAGTTTCTTTTGCCTTTGGGGTCTTGTTGAGAAAGTTTTTACCTGTGTACTTGTGTTGCAGCATGGTACCTATGCCCTCTTCAAGGAACTGCAAAGTCTCTGCTCTATTTTCCAAGTCTTTGATCCATCTTGAATTGACTCTTGTGCAGGATGAGAAAGAGGGGTTTAATTTCCACTTTTATGCATATGGTTAACCAGTTTTGCCAACACCATTTGTTTAAGAGGCTGTTTTTTTTTTTTTTTTCCAGTATATGTTTTTGGCCCCTTTGTCAAAAATCAGTTGGCTGTAAGTGTGTGGATTTGTATCTGAGTCTTCTATTCTGCTTCATTGGTCTATGTATCTGTTTTTGTGCCAGTACCAGGCTGTTTTTTTACTTTTCTGACAAATGCTTTGTATTTTCTGAATCTCCTTTGTGATTATTTCCTACTACATATCTATGGTTCTGTGCTTGTAAGTAAAATCTCAGCATCCATTGGAGTTGTCTCTGTGCTGCTCCATGCTTCCCCATTTTCTGTTTTCTCTAAACATTCTCATCTACTCCTTTGACCTCGACTGAAAACACTTATGTATACATTGCAATCCTATCTTTCAAGTTTTATTTTTTTATTTTTTTTATTATTATTATTATTATTTTGGTGGTACTGGGGTTCCTGGAAGCCCTTATACCTCCGGGCTACACTCCCAGACCTATTTTTACATTTTCATTTTGGAAACAGGGTCTCCTAAGCCAGCGCGCGCGGCTGGCTTCGAACCTGCGCGATCTTCCTGTCTCCGCCTCCCAAGCGCAGGGATTACAAGCGTGCGCCTCCACGCTCGGCCTATCTTTCAAGTTTTAAATCGGTATTATCAACTCTTTATTAGCTACCTCTGTGTGACTCTATCGCAGGCACCCTGTGTTCCTAAACATTGAACTAAGTCCATTTTCTTCTTTCTCAATGTCTCTTCTCTTGTTACTCTCTTTCATTCTAATGAAACAATGTTGAATGATTGCTTAGCCTTACAGTTTTCTAATATATGTGCCTAATGCTCAAAAAATTTCCTCTAATTACCACTTACATTTCATGATTTTTATACAGCATTTTCATTGCTAAATTTGAGGTATTTTATTTCCACTCTAATTCTTTGTGTTATAAGAAATTTTGTTACTTAAGCTTTGCTGTATCCAAATATAAGCTTTGTTTTAATATTTTGTTTGTTGTACTCCATAGTATCATGATCTTTAAGATATTAAGCTTTTCAATTTTCTGAGCTTGTTTTACAGCATAGTGTATGGCAGTTTTCAAATACCTTTATGTGCTTAAAAATATATTTTCTAATTGTTGGCTTCAGGATACCACATATAGTCTTTAGATTAATATTGTTGTATTGCTAAAATCTTTTATATCCTTAAGTTTATTACTGCCTTGTCTGTCAGTTATTGAAAAAATATACTAAAATGTCTTATTATGATGGTCAATTTCTTTTATTTATATACATATGCACACACATATATTTGAGAATATGCTATTAGCTGTACACCTGCTTAAAATTATATAGTAATATTGCAGTCTAGCTTAGTTTTTTATTCTAATATTTTTTACTTTTTGCCCTAAAATCTCCTTTGTTTGACATTAATATAGCAATTTCTTTATTTTATGCTCACCATATCTTTTTTCTTTTCATTTACAAATGTCTCTCTTCTGTGTGTTTTTAATTTTTTAGAAAATATAGGTGAAATCTAAAGGAAATAGATTAATTTTGTTTTGCTTTTAACTTACACATTTATAGCAGACATTGGCAAAATGTGACTTGCAGGCCAAATAACATAGACTTTCTTTTTCTTTTTCTTTCTTTCTTTCTTTTTTTTTTTTTTGTGTGTGTGTGTGTGTGTGTGAGTCTGGGGACAGAACCCAGAGGCATTTGACCTCTGAGCTACATCCCCTGCCCTATTTTTTATTCTTTATTTTGAAACAGGATCTCACTAAGTTGCAGAGAGACTCACTAAGTAGCTGAGGCTGACCGCAAACAGTGATTCTCCAGTCTCAGCCACCCTAAGGCTGGGATTACAAGTGTGTGCCACCCCCCCACTGGTGAATTTCTTTCTTGATAAGTAAAGTTATTGGGACAAAGCTCACCCCACTCATTTATATGTCTTTTTCTGCTTTCATGTTACAATGGCAGAGCTGAATAATCATGGAAGAGAGCATATGCCCTAAATATTTACTTTTTGTGTTAGAGGAAAACTGTTGTGAACCACAATTTACTAGGTTTGAATTTATAATTGCTCGTATATTTATATTTTATAGTTTATTTGATTTTTTCTTATTATAACTTTTAACATTTTTTGTTATTGAGGATTGAACCATGGGTTGTTTTGCCTCCACGCTACACTCCAGACTTTTTTTTATTTTTTGTTTTGAAATAGAAACTCTAGGTTACTGAGAGTCTGGCTAAGTTGCCGTGGTTGTTCTCAAACCTTTGATCCTCCTGTCTCAATCTCCCAAGTACTGGGATTACAGGCCTGTGCCACTCTGCCCAGCTATTTTTTTTTATCATATCTGTTGTAACTTAATATTACTGTCTCAATCTAAGATATATGACTACAATGCACCAATAAAAATAAATAAAAGAACATCAGTGGTACAAATTTAATCATTCATTTGTTATCCGTTATCTTCACAAATCAGATTATTAAAAAAAATCATCTAACATTTGCCTAAGTTCTTAGCCACTACAGTTAAACATATAAAAAGTATTTCCCAAAAAGTAGGGCAAAATGGGCTAAGCTTCATAATGCATAAGGATGAACTATAGTAGAAATAGAGATCAAGAGTTTAATATATAACTGTTAGAGTTATAATTCAAAATGAAAAAAGAAAACAAACCTTAATATGAAAGATGACTAATATGTTATTCTTGAGGTACTTTGCATTTTATTTCTTTGTATGGTTTTGGGCATCTTTCTGAATTGCCTGATTTTTCTCAGTTATTAAGTTAAAAGTTCTCTCATGATTGAGATAAATGTAGAAAAAATTAGTAGAATTATCAACGAATAAAATTTGTAATCTGTGCAACTGTAAAAGGGAATATAGACTCAACTCCTTTCTAAATACTACAAACATGGGAAGATTTTGAATGTGCCTCAGAATTCTCTTCCTGTTGAGATATATCAAGTTCTTTCACATCTATTGCCATGATCAGCTCACTTTGTCTTCTCTCTAATAAAGTAAAAAATAATAATCTCTTTCTTCAGGGTTGGGGCAGATAGTAGCACATATCTTCCACTAAAAAGAATAAATAATTATAAGCAATTACATGTTGCAACTGGAACCCAGGTATATATAAGTAGGCATTTCTAGACATAAATATAAGTGGTAGTCCTATGAGAACAACTTACTGTAAGTGAAAAGTATAACACAAGTCTATTATAATGAGTTGCATTGGTATAGATTATAAAATATAGGAGAGTATGGGTTTCAGTGGAATCTATGAATAGAAATTTCATATGGAACATCTGAGATGAAAACCAATCACATGTACAAATTAATGAGCATATTAAAGTCCAATTTTGAAAATTACATTTTGTTTCTATGATGATAGAGTGTTTTTTTTTATTGTTCCCTAAATAAATTCCAAATAAGACTCATCCTGTTCTACATTTGCCAAATACAGTAAGGTAATACCATACACATAAAGTCCTCCAAATTTAACAATGCTGTGAAAATTCTTAATTATCTATGAAGGTTGCTGATATTATATTTTCTTAAAAAGTGAAAAGGTTGAAGTCTAGAATGTTATTTTTTTAATTTAGCTTTTGAACTAGAAAGACAAAATTGTATGCAAAAGTGTAAAGTTGTTTACTCTTACTGTAGTCTAGCATTACTGAACCTTGACACCACTGACATTTGGACTGAATGATTTCTTCTTGTTGAAAGGCTATCTTTTGTATTGTTGTATGTTTATCAGCATGTCTGGCCTCTACCTGCAACATACCAGCAATGCTCATTCCCATTTGTGTGTGATGAATAAAACTGTCTGGAGATATTCTGAAATGTCTCCTGGGGGTAAAACTGCTGCTGATTGACAAGCAGTGTTTCAGTCTGTCAGTCTTACTCCATCCATTAATTTATAACCCCCTCCCCAGGGAAATAATATTTATCAATTCTTTAAATATGCTTCCCAAAGTTCTTAATGTGACTATCATTTTTACATGAGAGATTTTTTTTTATTAAACATGTTGTTCTGATCCTTGCCTTGGTACTTAAAGAATTTTAATAAATGATAAAAATTGAGGAAGTTATTCTAATTTTAAACTTGGAAAAACATTTTGTTTTGCTTTCAGATTTTTTGTTTATATAAATCTTAAAATAGATAACTTTATGCATGCATCATTCCCTATGTATAGAAGTAGTAGTAAGCTAAATTCCCAGAAGTACTGTCTCCTTTATAAGGATGTATTTATTTTTAACTGACAAACATTGCCATATTTCCCTAAATATATATCAATTTAAATTCTCACCAACAAAGTAGTTTTACTAAACATATTGTTTGTATGTTAGTAGAAATATTGGTGGTGTTTTGTCACTCTTAATATTTTCTGTTTTGCTGCATTCAATTTGCTGTAGAAAACGATATTCAACTTTACTACTCAGTTATTCATAATGTAGTTTCTTTTATAAAACTTTTACTTAGAAACCAACTGTGAAACTTTATTTAGGTAATTTGAATAACAAAATTTCTTCAGAGAGACAGAAGAATGTGCAAATAATGTCTAAAGTGATAAGGTCACCAGCCTCTGGAGATGTTGATAAAATATTCTTAAACTTTTATAGCCACTAAAAAATGGTGATAATCTGACTGATCCTGAGTGTTATTGATAGAAGCACAGTTTGAGCAGGGAATTTCAAAGTTATGGCCTATTGAGCATTGCAAAGAATTTTTTAAGGCATGCTTGAGACAATAGACACTTCTTTAAAGAAGGAAAAAAACACCTTAATCATTATTTTCAATATAAATGTAGACCACAATAGGTGAGACTTGTGATACATTTGACCTTTGGAAAAAGGCCATCATGATTATATTCATCTATGTGAGGAGGTAATGCATATTATCTTTCATTTTCATTTTTTGTTTTCATGCATGATTTTACAAATGATCCCACTGGCCAGCATCTGTCCCCATTCTATGGAAATTCACTCATTATAAAAGCCTTTTCCATTTTTTTGTACTACAGATGGAACTCGGGATCTTTCTACCTCTGGGTTACCCCCCAGACCTATTTTATATTTTTATTTGGAAACATGGTCTTGCCAAGTTGCTGATAGCCTCACTGAGTAGCTGACGATGGCTTCGAACCTGCACAATCCTCCTGTCTCAGCCTCCCAAGTACTGGGATTACAAATGTGCACCACCTCGCCCGGCTACCCTTTTCTTTTCCAGGTAGAAAAAATACTCTCAAGAAGAGGTATCAGTTTTAGTTAAGATTTCTACTTTTTCTCCTGAGTTTTGGCTTCTTTTTTACTTTCATTACATGCTCAAAATATCAACAAAAAGGTTATTGGAAGAACTAACCAAAGATTTAATTTTGTTGAGGAAGTGTGTGCTCATCGGGTGGACTTATAAGATGTTCATTAACATGTAGTACATTGCTTATTAGAATAAAAGCTATTCACCTTGTATTACAATTAAAGTACGATTACTATGGATGACTTGAAAGGTTTATAATACAGTACTTACTGGAACTCAAAGGGCCAATGTATTCATTTTCTTGTCTGTAAAATTGAATGCAATTATTTATAAATGCTGATTCAAATATCTTCTCTCAGGAAAGATAATATTAAAGTCATCGTGAAGTCAACAATGATAGCATACAAGAAGTTCTAAGACTGTGAATATGACTGAGTACCTTTAATGTCTATAAATCTGAGACTACTTAGAGGTCTCTAAAATTTATGAGTACTTTAGGTATTATAAATTTTTATCAAGTGTAGCCTTTAAAAGTAAAGTTTTTATTCATGTTATGTGAGATTTTTTACACGGTTTATCCTAATACCAACTTTTTACAGGAACCATGATTGCAGATACCAAGTCATTTAATAATCATATGTCGTGTAAGCAATCACTTTGAGCTTAGCTCAAGACCCACTTGAACTGATTAGTTAACTAAATGACTCCCTTGGGATAAGAGGTAAAGAAAAGATGCAGCTATCTAGAAATACATTTTCTATTTGACCTTGAAGGTCACCTGTAGTAGGTTTGTCCAAACAAATTCCATATGGGATAACATTGTTGGAATGGCTTCCTCTTCCAGGGAAGCAGAAACAAAATAGAGCTAACAGGGTGGATATAAAACTGACCTTTATTAAACAAACAAAAACATGTGTGTTGATTTTGCTTTATGTGCCCTCGTGTATCTTTGCTAGGTCCTGCAGACCTCATGACATAGTTCACTTCCTCCCTTAGAACACACAGTACTTCTTTCAATATAGGTAATGTTAATGCTGATTGTTGATCTGGTGAGCAGAAATGGAGAAAGATCCTAAGGGGACTCAGGGCAATGGAGTCTTCTATCTTACCTTCAGGCAATGAAAGAAACACATACTTCCCACCTGGAAGACAAGACCTTGTCCACAGGTCCAAGTGTTTATAGGGATCTAAAAATTCAAAACTCTTTATTTCAACAAAACAGATGCCTCTATCGCATGTCTGTGAGGCCAGGAAGCTTCCTTAATATACAGTCCTGATGCAGCAGATGCAGCAGACTTGTTGATATTTAGGAGTTTTTCCTCACTCTCTGGAGCTCAGCTGTTTTTGTTTTGTTTTGTTTTGTTTTTGCTGGGAATTGAATCTGGGGTGGGGAGGCATTCAATCTCTGAGCTACACCCACAGCACATTTTATTTTTTATTTGGAAACAGGGACTCACCAAGTTGCAAAGAGCCTCATGAAGTTGATGAGGCTGGCTTCAAACCTGTGATCCTCCTGTCTCAGCCTACAAAATACTGGGATTATAGGCATGTACCACCATACCTGGCTTCTGCTGTTGTTTATATCAGTCTTAGTCCTGATCTTCAGGTTTTTCTGCCATCTGAATGACAGACATGATAGTCAATTCATATGTCACCACATGTGTCTTTCTTTGTTCTTATATTCTTCCTTAAAAGAATGCTTAATCTAGCTCAGGCTAGATTAATGGTGCATCCATTGTTCAGGGTAGGAGCTATCTGGTTTCATAGTTCTTCTAACTATGACTTACTTTCATCTCTCAAAAGCTTGAGATGTTTCATCATCTGTATGTTTTTATTGCAGCGTTTCCTGTTAAACAAAACAGAAGTTTCACAGTTCCACTGCCACCTTGTGCCCTGGGTTATCCATATGCCACTATTAATGGTGTCTTCTTGTCACCAGCCAGTAACTCAAGTTCACACTCCTTCTTAGGCCCTGCATCTTGGGAGACTCTTGGCATTAACTGTCATAAGTTGGTTTCCTGGGAAATGAAATTTGAGACAGAGGGTTGCAGCACCAGTGGTATTTTGAAGAATGTTCTTAGGAATAACACTTGTAAGAAAGTGAAGAACTCAGGGTTGAGTGGAAGAAAAAAGTTAAGTATTAAATAGGGTGAACACAAAATCCAGCTGACCACTGGTAACTCTGGCACTGGAATGGATCTCTCTCTCTCTCTCTCTCTCTCTCTCTCTCTCTCTCTCTCTCTCTCTCTCTCTCTCCTTCTTGTACACTTCTATTGGTGCAATGGAGTTTTGCATCATAGAGAGATTCAAAATGATACACACTGTACACATCACTTGGTATATTTCACTCCATATACCTGCCCCCTTCACTTTCTCCCTCTTCATGTGCATTAGGAAGATTGGTAGTGGAACCTTGTATGGATGGAGCCTTATTTGTACTGTTCCTTTCCTCTTTTTTCTTTTTCCTACATCCTTTCCCCATCCCCTCCCACTATTCTACTATTTTCTCTCCTCATTTGACTGAAGTCTCTTTTGCTTCCCATTTTTGTTCTAGCTTTCACATATGAGAGAAAACATATGGCTTAGCAAAATATTCTCCAGTTTGTATAGAGCTAGTGCTCACTCTACTCTTTCTTTCTCTTAGTCATTTTCTCTCTTTTTCTATCCCCCTCTCTCTCCTATTTCTCTCTGTCTTTCCTTCCTCTCTTTATTCTTCATTCTTTACCCTCTCACTTTCTTCTAAAAAATACTGATATTGTTATACTTACTGTCTCATATAGAGAAAAACCTGACATTTAGAGTCATGTTAATCTGCCATTAGATGTATTTGTTAATTTCTTTAATGTCTTTGAGTCTATGATTTTTGTGTTTGGAAAAAACTCACTTTACCATATATCTTTTATGGGATAATGGCCAAAAAATGGTGCAATGATGTAAAACATTTGAGTAGAATAGGACCTGAAATGTAGTAATTGATTATAAAAATATGAAAATGGTTTTTATACCCTTTACTTATTTTGTTCTTGCTTCTTAGGCTTAGATATTATTTCAAGTGTACAGTTATTTCTAAGTCACTTTTAAAAAATAAACATTTGACAGTTATCAGATGATATAGCTTTTTCCAGTAATATCAGCAGCCATTTGAATTAGGTTCTTTTTTTGTTCTCGTTAATGGGAATTGAACCCAGGGGCATTCTACCTCTATGCAGTACCCCCAGCCCTATTTTTAAAACCACAGTGAAGCCAAGAGTGGTGGCTCATGCTTGTAATCCCCACACTTGGGAGGCAGAGACAGGAAGATCACACAGGTTCGAAGCCAGCCATGCGTGCTGGCTTAGGAGACCCTGTTTCCAAATAAAAATGTAAAAATAGGTCTGGGAGCGTAGCCCGGAGGTAGAAGGGCTTCCAGGAACCCCAGTACCACCAAAATTAATTAATTAATTAATTAATTAAATTAAAACCACAGTGAAATATAAGCATTGTATGTCTTTAAAAGTTTCTATTTTCTACTACTTGAAACAATTTAAATTTTTAAATTTTAAAGACATAAAAATAGTTTGAATATGACTGTTTAGTTCTGTTTCTGGGTCAATTAATATTTCTGATAAATAATAATACTTCTAACCTTCAGTTTCTACTCTTTATCAAGAATAGTTGTTTCTGATTTTCTTGCCTGAAATATGCTGTCAATTTTAAATTGAAATAATTTTATAATTTAATGAAATGATAATTTAAAATTCATAAATATGGAAATAGCTTTCAGAAATTATAAGTTTTCTGCTATTTGGGGGAATGATGCAAATCACCATGGGAACAGAAGAAAAGCATACTAGCTAGTATTTCCACATGTATTTTCAAGGCCCTTCAGAAATTAAAATAGAAGTTAATGTGTAGGATATCTCAATAAAGAGGATGAATAATTTTCTTTTGATAGGTACTATATTTTATATCTGTAAAATAAAAACATCTCCTTGAACTCTTTTAAGTCAGTTAATATAATTACATAGAATACATCATACTAATTTAGAAATATAAATTATCTCAGAAGAAAACCAGCATCTTTAAAAACTAAATGAATGCTTTGAGAGAAATATAATGGGGAGAAAGAATTAGAGATTGAACCTGCGGAACATTCTACATCTGAGCTACACAACCCGTCCTATTTTTTTTTAACAATTTTTTTATTGAACATAAATAGTATACATTTACACTATATTTGGTGCCCTCTCCCCCCCGCCCCTGTTTCTCTTCCCCCCTCCCACCAATGGTTGTCCAGGTTAACCATGTTTTATGCATAATTTTACACATGTTCAGGTGTAGACCCTCATTAATCAAGATCGGCCTTTCTCCTCTCCTATCTTTCCATTAAAACTTACTAGTATTTCCCCTCTAATATCTGGAGTCCCACTGGTATCGCTTGTGTTTTCTAGTTTGGGCATATTAGAGGAAACATGTGTATCTTCTCCTTCTGTGCTTGGCTGATCTCACTTAACATGATGTTCTCCAGGGCTTTCCATCTTCTTGCAAATGATATAATTTTGTTCTTCTTTATGGCTGAATAGAATTCCATTGTGTGTATTTCCCACAGTTTTGCTATCCATTCGTCTGTTGATGGTGATCTGGGTTGGTTCCATATTTTGGCTATTACAAATTGTGCTGCTATGAACATAGGTATGCATATGTTGCTGTAGTTCTCTGAATTCAACCCCTTTGGAAAGATACCCAGGAGTGGTATAGCTGGATCATATGGTGGATCTATTCCCACCTTTCTTAGGAATCTCCACACAGATCTCCATAGTGGCTGAACTAGTTTGCACTCCCACCAACAGTGTAAAAGAGTTCCTCTTTCCCCACATCCTCGCCAGCATTAGTTGTTGTTTGATTTCTTTATGCTTGCTACTCTGACTGGGGTTAGATGGAATCTCAGTGTAGTTTTGATTTGCATCTCCCTGATGGCCAATGATGAAGAACATCTTTTCATGTATCTATTAGCCCTTTGTATCTCTTCTTTTGTGAAGTGTCTATTTAGTTCATTTGCCCATTTCTTGATTGGATTGTTTGTTTTGCTAGTGTAGAGTCTTTTGAGCTCTTTGTAAACTCTGGATATTAGCCCCCTATCAGAATGGTGGCTGGTAAAGATCCTTTCTCATTCTGTAGGCTTCTTCTTTAGGTTATTGATAGTTTCCTTTGATGAGAAGAAACTTTTTAGTTTGATGTTATCCCACTTGTTTATTCTTGCTTTAATTTCCTGAGCTTTGGAGGTTTTGTTGAGAAAGTTACTGCCTGTGCCAATATGTTGTAGTGTTGAACCTATGTTCTCCTCTACTAACTTCACAGTCTCAGGTCTAATTTCTAAGTCTTTGATCCATCTTGAGTTGATTCCTGTGTTAGGTGAGATATAGGGGTTTAGATTCATCTTTTTACAAATGGTTAGCCAGTTCTCCCAGCACCACTTGTTGAAAAGGCTGTCTTTTCTCCAGCGTATGTGTTTGGCCCCTTTGTCAAAGATTAATTGACTAAAGATGTGTGGGTTTGTTTCTGTATCTTCTATTCTAATCCACTGGTCAGTATATCTGTTTTTGTGCCAGTACCATGCTGTTTTAACTACAATTGCTCTATAGTATAGTTTGAAGTCTGGGATTGTAATGCCTCCTGCGTGTTTCTTGTTATTGAGAATTGCTTTGGCTATTCTAGGTCTTTTCTTTCTCCATATGAAGTTCATGATTGATTTTCCTAGGTCTCTGAAGAATGCCACTGTATTTTAATGGGAATTGCATTGAACCTATAGATCAGTTTTGGCAGAATGGCCATTTTGATGATATTTATTCTGCCTATCCATGAGCACAGGAGATCTTTCCATCTTCCAAGGTCTTCTTCTATTTCTTTCTTTAATGTTTTATAGTTTTTGTTGTAGAGGTCTTTTACATCTTGGGTTAGGTTTATTCCTAGGTATTTTATTGGTTTTGAGGTTATAGTGAATGGAATTGTTGTTTTTGTTTCCTTCATTGTGGGTTCGTTGTTGGCATAAAGAAAGGCCACTGATTTCTTTAGGTTGATTTTGTAACCTGCAACTTTGCTGAATTTGTCAATCATCTCCAGAAGTCTTTTGGTTGAGTTCTTTGGGTCTTCCAGATAAAGGATCATGTCATCTGCGAATAAGGATAGTTTTACTTCCTCTCTTCCTATGTGGATTCCTTTGATTTCCTTCTCTTGTCTGATTGCTGCAGCAAGAATCTCAAGGACTATATTGAAAAGGAGTGGTGATAGTGGGCATCCTTGTCTTGTTCCTGACTGTAGCAGAAATTCTTGCAGTTTTTCCCCATTCAATATAATGTTGGCTTTGGGTTTGCAGTATATTGCCTGATGATGTTGAAGTACTTTCCTTCTATCCCAATTTTTTGCAGTGTTTTTAACATAAATGGGTGTTGGATTTTGTCGAATGCTTTTTCAGCATCTATTGCTATGATGATGTGGTTTTTGTTCTTGGTTCTATTTATGTGGTGAATAACATGTATTGATTTGCGTATGTTGAACCAGCCTTGTTTTTCTGGGATGAAACCGACTTGGTCGTGATGAATTATTCTCTTGATATAGTTTTGAATGCGTATAGCTAGTATTTTGTTTAGAATTTTGGCATCTATGTTCATTAAGGATATTGGTCTGTAGTTTTCCTTTCTTGAGGTATCTTTATTTGGTTTTGTAGAATTCAGCTGGGAACCCATCTGGGCCTCGGCTTTTCTTTGGTGGAGGAATTTTTATTGCCATTTCTATTTCTTTGGTTGTTATTGGTTGGTTTAGGCTTGCTATGTCCTCTTGGCTGAGTGTAGGAAGGTTAACTATGCTTAGAAATCTGTCAATTTCATCCAGGTTTTCAAATCTATTGGAGTATAAATTTTTAAAGTAGTTTCTGATAATATTTTGAATTTCCTTACTATCTGTGGTGATATCTCCTTTTTCATTTATAATTTTGATAATTTGAGTTGATTCTCTTTTTCTTTTGGTTAGGTTGGCCATGGGTTTATCAATTCTATTAATCTTTTCAAAGAACCAACTTTGTGTTTTATTGATTCTTTGAATTTTTTTTTGTTCTCTATTTCATTTATTTCTGCTCTAATTTTGATGATTTCTTGTCTTCTGCTGGCTTTAGGAATAGACTGTTGCAGAATTTCTAGATCCTTGAGTTGTGTCATTAGGTTCTTTACTTGGTGGTTCTCCGTCCTTTTTATGTGGGCACTCAGTGCAATAAACTTTCCTCATAGTACTGCCTTCATGGTGTCCCATAGGTTTTGGTAGGTTGTGTCTCTCTTTTCGTTTGTTTCCATAAATTTCTTTATTTCTTCCCTAATTTCTGCTCTTACCCATTCGTCATTCAATAGTGTATCATTCATTCTCCATGAGTTTGAATACTTTCTTTCGAGTTTCCTGTTGTTGATTTCTACTTTTATTCCGTTGTGGTCTGAAAAGATGCATGGAATTATATTACATTTTTTGAATTTGCTGGTATTTTCTTTGTGTCCCAGGATGTGATCTATTTTGGAGAAGGTTCCATGGGCTGCTGAGAAGAAAGTGTATTCTGTAGTTCCTGGTTGAAATACTCTGAAAACGTCTATTAGGTCCATTTGGATTTTGGTTTCCTTTAGTTCTAAAGCGTCTTTACTCATCTTTTGCCTTGAAGATCGATCCAGTGGTGTGAGAGGCATATAAAAGTCTCCCAGAATTATTGTATTTGGTCTACTTGGGATCTTATGTCCAGAAGGGTTTGTTTTACAAATGTGGTTGCATCCATATTTGGGGCATAAATATTTACTATCATTATATCTTCTTGGTGTGTTGTTCCTTTTAATAAAAGAAAGTGCCCTGATTTGTCTCTTTTGATGTGTTTTAGTTTAAAGTCTGTTTTGTTGGATATCAGGGTTGCTACCCCTGCTCTTTTTTGGTCACTGGTGGCATGGTATATCTTTTTCCATCCTTTCACATTCAGCCTGTGAATGTCTTTGGCTGTGAGGTGAGTTTCTTGCAGACAGCATATATTTGGATTATGTTTCCTAATCCACATTGCCAGTCTACGTCTTTTGATTGGTGAGTTAAGTCCTTTGACATTAAGAGATATTATTGAAATATGATTTTTATTTTCTGCCGTTTTGTGTTCTGTCTACTCTTGGGTGGTGTGATCTTTCTTCTTTACTTAAATGGCCCACTTATTAACTTCCTCTCTTCTCTGATTCTGAAGTCTGCTTCTTTTTTCTTCCTTATGGTTTATTTCCTTAAGAATTTTCTCTAGTGTCGGCTTTGAATTCATGAATTTTTTGAGATTCTGTTTATCCTGAAAGACTTTGGTTTCATCATTGATCTTGAATAGTAGTTTTGCTGGATAGATGAGCCTTGGTTGGAAGTTATTTTCTTCCAGGGTCTGAATCACGTCGTACCAGTCTCTCCTAGCAATCCTGACCTGGGTTTTATAGTCTGGGGTGAATCTTTTCGTTTTGCCTCTATATGTCACCCGTCCTTTTGTTCTCACTGCTTTTAAGATTCCTTCTTTGGCCTCTATGCTGGTCAATTTGGTTATTATGTGGCGTGGAGTGGTTTCTCTTTGGTCCTGTCTCAGTGGAGTTCTGTATGCCTCCTGGACTTGAAGATTCAAGTCTCTTTCCATATTTGGAAAATTCTCTGAGATTATTTCCTTGAAGATATTACAGATGCCCTTGGTCTGTAACTCTATCCCTTCCTCAATACCTATTATCTGTAAAATAGGGCGCTTCATATTATTCCATAGTTGCTGGATGTTTAGGTTTTGTTGCTGTAAAGATTTCTGTATATCTCTGACTGTGTTTTTGGTTTGGGATGTACTGTCTTCTAATATTGATATTCTGTTTTCCATTTTATCTAATCTTCCAGAATTTCTTTCTATTGCTGTCTTCATTTCACTTATTGCCTCTTTCATTTCATTCCAGACCTCTTTCTGATTCTTTTTTAGTGTTTCTAATTCACCTTTAACCTCCTCTATACTTGTTTTAAATCCTTTCATCATATTGAACATCAAGATTCTAAACTCCCCTTCTTGCATTTTTAGTAGGTCAGTATTTGTGATTTCTGCTGTCTCTTCATAATTCCTGGTTCTCATATTTATAGTGTTCTCTGTCCTGTTTTTCTGATTTCTACCCATCGTTCGTGAGTAATGTGCTTAGTCAAATCTTAATATTAGGAGTTTAGGGGTATTGCCTAGTCAGTAGAGCCTTTCCAGTGTTGAGGGCGGGTGATGTGTGAGGAGCTGGGGTGATTGGTAAAGGAGTCAGATTAGGTAGAGGATATGTTAGGTTGAGAAAGACTTTAAGTATGATAAGATAATAACTTGCTAGGAATGAGAGAGAGTTAACTACTAGGACTCTTGTCGTTAGTAGAGTAATTATGGATATAAGAAATACTTTGAGTATTAAACCAGGAGGTATATTATGGGGAAACGTTTTGGGGGAGAAAAGTATGTAGGTTAGTGTGGGAAGGTTTGTAAATAGGGGTGATGGAAGGAGCAGACAGACATTAAAAAAAAGAATCCACACAAGATCAAGACTATTATGTAATCCAAGAAAAAGGAAGGAAAACCAATCAAAGGAGGAGAATGAAAAAAAAGGAAGGAAAGAGGAAGAAAGAGGAAAAAAGGACAAGAATAAAATAAAAGGAACTAGCAGCTGTGTGAAATAAAAAAATAAGGCAAACTATCCAATGTATAAATATATATAAAACAACAAGTTAAAGTAAAAGAAGTGTGGGTTAAAAGAAAAAAAAATAAAACAGCAATAACCATACCAAAACAAAAGCACTGTAAAAGCAAAATAAAACAAAACATCCACATTAAAAGTAAAACAAACAGTCCTCCTTATTTACGCATATGGGGTCAGGTCCATATAATATGTGCGTATCTGATTGCTTTGGTAGCTTTCAGAATACCATCCAATGTCTCTTAGTTTTCTTTGTACTCTATTTTTATCTTCTTAGGTCACTCTGGGTGTTTGGACACCTTTCTCTCCTTTAGCTGCTTTAGGTTTATGTGTCCGGATGTCTGGTTTCACTGTTATTTGATTCTGTACAATTCACAGGTTCTGCGAAATTCTAACCTGTGGTCAGCACCTCTGCACTCACCACCCTAGCCTCCAGCCTGTGCTTCCCTACAGTAGGGGTGGAGAATGACCAAAGTATAATTGGAACCTCCCCCTGAGGTCCTGTGCAGATATTGTGGCCCGATGGATTTTTCCTGTGTCTCTGGAAATTCCAGCTGGGCTGGCCGGTGTGGTCCCAAGATGTACCCTGGGCAAATGGATGCTTGTTCCTGGATGCCCACACTTACTGCCAGAGCTCTGCCTATTCCGAGAGTGCAGGCTGGATGCGCTTCTAATACTGGACCCAAGTGTGAGTGGATGCAGCTGTCTATTGCTGCTGGTATGCCCTTCCAAGGTGTATTGAGCTGTGTTCTTGCTTAGAACTAAGCATCTGACTACCAGGAGGGTGGGAACACCCAGCGGTGGGCCAGGGGAGCAGGGTAGGTGCTCAAGGGTCCAGTGCGCGTTGTCCAGCAATGGTCTCTGCCTCCCACGGGACGTAGAAGCTGGGGGTGCCCCAAGGAGATTTCTGGGTCACACAGGGCTTTCGAAGACTGGAAGGCAGGCTCTGGCAAGGTGGCAGGGGATAGACACACAAGCAGGCTCCAATTTAGGGGTGGCCATGACACAGGCACTGACTACTAGCAAGGGACCATGGCGCAGGGAAGGTGCGCAAGGAGAGTGCTCGGTTCTGAGGCTTGGGCCCGTGCTGGGGGGTTGGGGCTGCGCACACGCTAGGACCCCAACTTACCAGGGCGCCCTCAGGTACCTGACTTGGTGCAGGAATCTGTGGGAGTCTTTATGCAGTTGTGATCCGGTCGCTGGTGAGCACACAGAATTCTGATGTGGGTGCTGCTCGCTGCTTAAGATGCGGTCTTAAGTCCGTTTTTAGTCCCGAATTATCTTGCTGCGGTAATATCGGGCAGGCAGTTCCTCGGGCAGCTGCAAAAGCAGCCCGCCGATCAGCGTTCCGATTGTATCTGCAGCAGGTCCCGTGTCCGATCTTTGTTCTTCTTCTTCAAGTTCAGGGTTCCGCAGAGGTACTTGGATGTGTTTTGGTTCCTGGTATGTATTTATTTTGTTGATTAAGACACTGCTTTCTAAGTATTTAAACTTTATTTGCTTCAGCTACTGAGAAGTGCTGTGTCCCTCAGTAGCCATTTTGAAAAAAAAAAGAAAAAAAAAAAAAAAACAACCCGTCCTATTTTATTTTTTATTTTTGAAATAGCGTCTCACTAAATTACCGCGCATGATTGGCCTCAAACTTGTAATTCTCTTGTCTTGGCCTCTTATATTCTAGAATTACAGATGTGTGCTACTGTGCTACCCAATATGTGATTCCATATGTGATTGAATATAAATCCTACTTGAACAAACTATATTTAGTATACTCACTCTAAAATAAATAAGTTATTTCATATTTGTTTCAACTGACTCACCAGCTCATTCTGAACACTTATAAGAAACTGACAGTAATTTGATGGAAAGAACACTTGGACTACACTGAGCTTAAGAACCAAAGATTGGGATGAGATATGCAAATTTGGTAACTAGTTCCATGTGCAGCTGGCAAGGTTTGCATCTCTTTTATTTTTTAGATCTTCTTTTCTTTTTCTTATTTATTATTTGACCCCCTAAAAATAATTTCAGTTTTAAATAGTAAGAATACTGGACATAATTGCATGATACATTTTCAGATCAATCTTAGATCTTCTCATTAATTCTTTCATGATCTTAAGCAGAAAAATGCATATTTTAAGAGCTCAGATTTTTTTTCTTAAGTAGAAGTCATGAAACCTGGTTGAATGTGCCGAGGTAACTACATGGAGTATCCAAATGTAATTGTTGCTTAGTAATCACTTTAGATTTAATTTTAAGTTACTGTAAGAATTTAGGCTTATATTCTGTTTTGTTGAAAACTAAGTAGTGAAATGGTCATCTGATAACATATGAATTGGACCTTAATTCTATGCATGTTACCGGCGGGTTCAGTCCTGTGGGGGGCAAGTCCACTAGCGGTCGGGGGCCTCAGAAAGATGGGTCAAAAGGCAGGCGGCGTTCTGCAGATCCTTATCTGCAGCGGTTCTTTTTCCCTCTATGAATTCCTTAAGTTTTTAGTTACGATGCTTTGGAAAAAGAACCTGGAGTGGACAAAGGCTTCTTGAGCCAATGACACTTTATTACAAAAACCCAAGAAATTTATACACTTCACCAGTAAAGTTAAGAGAAACGGGGGCGGTCTTTTAGCTGGCTGTTGGCCCTCGAAGAATTAACTTCTGTTTCTCTCCAAGGTCTTGCAGATAAGCAGCTCCAGGTGGCAGCCTCCCAGGATAGTCAAGGCTTGGGAGCTTCTCAGGGGAATCTTCTTTAACTTTTCCTGGAACTTTCCATCTTTTGGGCTCAGTTCATATAGCAAGTGCGGGGAGATGTGGTGATTCAGTGTTGGCATCTTTTTAAATCTGAAAGCTTAAGCATACTCACAACACAGTTTGGCAGACAAAATACCACAAACAACACCACAAGGTTCTTTGTTCTAATTGTCAGATGTATTTCCTTAACTGCTGAGCACTCTTCTTTAAACAACAAGCCTATTAAAAGAATCCACTTCCCTGTCACAAACTCTCTGCAACCTGCTTCTAACTTTCTAATTCCTTTCTTTCCCAGTTGGGACTTTCTTATGATAAGCTCTTCTTCATGCAAAAATACTTTTCTTACTCTTACGGTATTTCTTTTCCTTCATACATATATATATTTAGAATGTCTGTCCTTTATTTTGTAATATTCATTTTTAACTATGCGGCCATTTTTTCTGTCTCCTGGGGTGCTCACACTGAGGTAAAAGTTAAGTCTTTTTCTTTGGGTCTATTGTATTTGGGCAGCTAAGTTGTTTCTTTAAGGTTACACACAAGGTTTCTCTCTGTCTTTAGGCAGGATTTCAAGGGTGAATAATTATTTTGAACTGAGCTACTTTTGCCGGAGTGATAGATAGTGATGAAGGTCGGAGGCCATTTGTGATTGTTGCAGCTGGGGTGCTTATCACAGTACCTGAATTCTGGCCAGTTTCTCATTATTGTTGAGCAGAGCCAAGGACGTTTAGACAAATTATTAGAAAGTTTATCTCCACGGACTCAGTTTCTTTTTATAGTCCTAATTTCACATCACTGGAGCAATTCGTGTAGAAAGTTAAAAGGAATAATAGTGAAGGGTATCTAAAAGTGGGGGGTACTTTAGCCAGAGACGATACCTCCTTCTCGGGGCGTTTTTGCCGATTAACTATGTGGAGTGGGGGTTCTCAACACATAGATGCCGAGGCAGCAGGATGTCTTGGCATATGCATATACAAAGGTGTTTAGATGATTCATTTATAGTCAAAATTAATTGGTCTCATATAAGTAAAAACAGTAGAAGAGCTTTCATCAAGGAACTAAAAATCAACATGAGCTGGGCATGGTGGCACACATTCATAATCCCAGTATTTGGGAGGCTGAGGCAGAATTGTGGTTTGAACACTTATAAGAAACTGACAATTTGATGGAAAGAACACTTGGACTACACTGAGCTTAAGAACCAAAGATTGGAATGAGATATGCAAATTTGGTAACTAATTCCATATGCTGCTGGCAAGGTACTTGTGGACAGCCTCAGGTACTTAGTGAGGCACTTTGCAACTCAGTGAGACCCTGATTCAAAAAAAGAATAAAAAATAGGGCTGGAGGCATAGCTCAGAGGCAGAATGACCTTAGATTCCATCCCCAGTACTGCAAAAAATAAAAAAATTAACATGATTATTTAGATAAGAAATGGTGACAATAAATAATGATAATATGATAATAATAACATATTGTATATTTCAAAAAAGCTAGTAAAAGGATTTTGAATGCTTAAATAATAAAAATGATAAATGTTTAAGGAGAGCGGTATATCTACACTGATTTGAATATTATACATATATACATGGATCAAAACATCACATAAAGCTAGACATGGTGGCACATGCTTGTAATCACAGTACTTGGGAGACTGAGACAGGAGAATCACAGGTTAAAGGCCAGCCTCAGCTACTTCGTAGGTCCTTTGCAACTTAGTGAGACCCTGTTTCAAAATAAAAACTAAAAAATAGGGCCGAGGGTGTAGCTCAGAGAAAGAATGGCCCTGAGTTCAATCCCCAGTACTGCAAAAGAAAATCATAAATATTTATTTTATAAAGTTTATCAATTAAAATACTTTATAAAGAAAAAATGGAAACCTTAGTTTCAACATCGGTGAAAGAAGATGATCAGGAATTCAAATTTTGTTTGCTGTCTTATTTCTGGCTATTATTATCCATGAAATAACGTCTACTAATCAATTCATACTGTAAAGTTACTTCCTTAGATAAAAGCGCCTTCCCCAAAGTGGGACATTTATTCTGTTTTCATTACTTCAGAGTTCAGTGTCTGATATTTGTATTTTTTGGTAATCTAGGAAAACATCATAGATTAATAGTATTTTATCAAATAATTTTGCTTTTCTGTATCTATATAAAGCATTTTTTTTGTGTGTGGTATTGGGGTTCCTGGAAACCCTTCTACCTCTGGCTACACTCCCAGACCTATTTTATACTTTTTTTTTTTTTTTTTAATTTGGAGACAGGGTCTCTTAAACCAGCACGGCTGGCTTCAAACTTGCGTGATCCTCCTGTCCCCGCCCCACAGGTGCGGGGATTACAAGCGTGTTCCACCATGCTCGGCTATATAAAGCATTTTAATCAATATTCATCTCAATATGTGATTCCATATTTTAATCAATAATTTATTGCTTTTTAACTTTTCAGTCATGATTATCTTCCAAAACATGGTAATGATATTCTGGATTTATTTTTCAACAGATGCAATTTTTTCCAGTTGCTGATTATATCAAAATCTCATTTTGAAATGCCAGTAGCACTAATTAATAACAAAGTGAAACTTAATAAAATTCAGCTGTATTACTTGATGAGAATAACTAAATCTATTATGCCTTTAGAAATACTGTACTTAGGTAAATAAGCAAGCATTTGATTCCAGAGTTGGCCAAATGAGTTTTACTATAAATTGCAGCAGTGTAGCTCCTTTAGAAAATTTCTGATCATTTTCTTTTGATGTGATTACTAGGAAATAAACAATGATTTTGCACCTAAAATAATGTCGATTAAATTTTGAAGTCTCTGTTTCTTCATAAAAGTTTAAGTTTGAAAAATGTTCGTGGCAGTAACAACTATTTATAAAACAAAGTTGGTCATGTTCAGGATAACTGAAGAAAAGCTGGAAAAAAGAGAAACAAAGTCATTTGAACACTGAAGCAACCCAAGCATCTCTTTATTTTGATGTTATATTTTTGTAAGGAAATATTCAGATGATCAGGAATGAACATAACTAAATGAAATCAAGAAAAATAACAGTATGCATTTAAAACAGAATTATGAAATCAAATATCAGTGTTTCACATGGGGATAAGGGAAGCACTGAAATACAGCAAAAGATGGGATGTAATGTAGACTGTTGTCCACTGTAAATGTTTGCAAGTGGCTGTGTTCTAAATAATCAGTATCATTATAGGTGATTTGTATAAATGTCAAAGCCTTGGCTTTGTATTTATGTTAGTATATGAAAAGAAACACAACACACCTAGGTGATTATACAATAGACTGAAAACCCTTACATTTGATGCATTTTCTTTTAAAAATAGGCCTTGCTTTTCAGCTTCCCCTGCAGTTCTATGTGAAGATTGATAAATCAGTTTTTACTTGTTTTATTAATAAAATGTAATTTGAAAAAAAAAGAAAAAGGAAAATGTTGGTGATGAGACCATTACAGTAGGCAGAGTGAAGCAGCATGAAAATTAAACTTTAATTATCTGTGCTGAACAATATTTTGATTATTTTTACAATAATCATATATCTAGAAATATGCAAGGATATCTTCAATTAAAAATAATCTTGTGTTCCTACAAACAACTGATTATTCTTGAAGATACTTGTCCTTCTTAGGTTAGGTCTCTAAAAATCTTTTTATCTCTGAGCAATGTGTCCAACCCTAATTTTTATTCTCAACTAAAATTCATAGTACATGATTGATTTTTGCTTCAAACAGATTGCATTTCATCAACAGCCACATTAGTGTTTGTTTTCATTTTCTGATGGTGAAATCTTCTTATTCAATGATTCTCTGGGTTCGGATACTATTAACCTAATTTGTCAGGTGACTACCTTCTTGGGTTTGGAGTTTGGCCCTGGTTTTTTTTTTTTTTTCCTCATCTTATCCAAGTTTATTATGGTTAGATATAGAATGTCTCCTGGAGAGCTTATATATTAATAATGTTTACAGTTGATAAAATTAACCCAAGAGGGTTGTAATCTCATCAGTAGATAAGTCGGCTATCATGAATTTATTGGGTGGTAACCTAGGAAAGTAGAATGTGGCTGGAGGAGGGTAGGTCCCTAGGTATATATTCTTAGGGACTGTGCTTGTATCTGTGTCTGTGGATCTCTTTTTGTTTTTGGTTCACATCCCATATGAGAGCAGACTTCTCTCTCTCTCTCTTCTCTCTCTTCCTCCTCCTCCTCCTCTTCCTCCTCCTCCTCCTCCTCCTCCTCCTCCTCCTCCTTCTTCTTCTTCTTCTTCTTCTTCTTCTTCTTCTTCTTCTTCTTCTTTTTCTGTCTGTCTGTCTGTCTGTCTGTCTGTCTGTCTCTTCTCTCTTCTCTCTTTTCTCTCTTCTCTCTTCTCTCTTCTCTCTTCTCTCTTCTCTCTTCTCTCTTCTCTCTTCTCTCTTCTCTCTTCTCTCTTCTCTCTCTCTCTCTCTCTCTCTCTCTCTCTCTCTCTCTCCTTCCCACTATCATGCCCTGGTCTGATATGGACTGGAACTCTAAAATTCCCAAAACTGTGCGCAAATAAATCTTTCTTTTCCTAAGTTGTGTGGTCAACTTTATTGGGTCTCATCAGTGAGAATGTTGACCAAAACTACCTTTGGTAATGATGACCTTGACTGGAATGACTCTAGGACCCAGGAATGACTCATCTAAAATGCAGTTAAAATAGAACTAGAAATATAAAAAAGGACAATAGTCTGGACTAGGACTAAATCAGAAACACTAATTTAGATAATCAATGGTAGTGCTACATTAAAATATTAAAAAAGGACAAACTGGAAAACTGGTAATTATTCCAGAACTAACACCCTAATTATTTTTGTGTATTTAACAAAAACATTACTGTTTATGATTTATAATAATAAATTATATATAACTATCATTACAGAGTATAAGTTTAGTCTTTTTTATCTGTGATATTGGGCATTCTATACACATATTGCCAGAATGACATACATATGCTGCCAGTACCCTTAAACTGTTGAGCTACATACCCAGCCCTATTTTATTTTTAAAGAGTGTCTTTCTAAGTTACCATGCATTGGAGTCAAACCTGAGATCCTCCTGTCTCAGTCTTTCAAGTACTGGTATTATGTGTATGGGCTATCACACATGTTAGTCTTTTCATTTAAATTTTGGTTTTGCTTTAAAGGTCACTATTTATAAAGGTCTTTTTTTTTGTGGTACTGGGGTTCCTGGAAGCCCTTCTACCTCCGGGATACACTCCCAGACCTATTTTTTAACTTTTTTATGTGGAAACAGGGTCTCTTAAGCCAGTGAGGCTGGCTCCGAACCAGTGCGATCCTCTTGTCTCCACCTCCCAAGCCAGGGATTACAAGCGTGCGCCACCACGCCCAGCTAAAGGTCTTATTTTGATATTGCAAAGAGGGTTTCTAGAAGAGAGACTTAGAACCAACATTTGCTTTGGTTATTCCCCTTTCTTCATTGGAAACATAAGTTACTATAGCTCTTAAATATTAAGATCCTATGGATAACCACCATATAAAATGATTGAATGAAAACATAAGATCTGTTAAACTTCTCATTCCTACTTTTGGAGAAAGCCAATTGTCATAAGCCTCGATGAGCATCTTGGTGATCTATGGTGGGGTTTACAACACATTGCTGAGGCTGAGTGAAGCAGTGCTCTTTCTTTAGATGCCTGGCTGACAACTACTCTGATCATGCAGGCTGTTAAATATTGTGGATATCACTCTATAATCCACTAAATCCAATTCTTGGTGTACACACTAACTCTCACATATACATTTAAAAATACATGTAAAAAGACATTTGTGTGGATGGTTGTAATCTTTATAATTTCAGAAATCATCTTTGAGGACAATTTAAGAACACCTGTAGGCATAAGAATAAGGGGAGATTATGTTCGAGGCAGATAGGTTGCATAAATATTAATTGAAACTGGGACATTCAGGTACCAACTGAGGTATACAGAACCTACCAAAAATGGAGGCTATGTGGTGGCTGGTAGCCTCCAGGTCAATATGGCTGGCCCACAAGTTCCGGTAAGATTTCAACCAGAGTGTTTCCACAATCTGATATTCAACTGTTAGGTATGCAGCCTAAGAACTCAATGGTATCAGTTATCTCAGATGTGACTATGTTGGGAGGAACTGATAATCAGTGTCTAATCTGACAGAGAAAAAATAGCTAACTGATAAGCAGAATGGCAATTTATACATTTACCATGACAGAGATATCTGGCAGGATAACTAGCACCTGCCATTTCCCTGTATTCTCTGTGTATCAACATGAATCAACTCAGACATCCAAATTATAGATCAGAAATCTGATCTGTGTGCACTGTACTAGAGCAAAGACAGTCTCATATTTAGGGACATTTCAATATATGATTCATAACTGAATGAATTCATTTTTTGATTTTATAGATATTTTTACCAAAATAATTAATAGTAATGCTTAAAATTAGCCATCCTTTCCCTTTTCTGAACTAAAGAATATTTCCATATTCTACTATTAGTTCTATTTTGAAAACTAGAACAAAATTCAAAACCATCAAGACAATCTCTCTCCTTTCCTCCCTAAGTTTACTATGCGTATGTGTGCTACATTCGAAATTATTCAGCCTGTTTTAGAGAAAAGTATACACATAAATCTTCATCAAGTTGACTATGCTTGGGAGGGATTTGTATCCTCATTCAATCTGACTTCATCAAACTTTCACCGCCTTCTATTCTACTTAATGGCAAAAACAAATAGGACTGCTTTAACTTTAAAAACTATAAATTTAAGAGAAAATAGAAATCGCACATACGTTTCTAAGTCTCAATGGTCATTACTAAAGCCACTAATATACAAGGTATATGAAGATCATAAAAAATAAAAACAGAACCAAAAAAACCTTGTGATTTGAAAAAGGATTTCTTGAGAATTAAGTCATTTGAGTTAACCTGAAGAAAGAGTGAAAATCCATCCATTGGCTATGAACAGGGATGTGCTTCAGCTAGTAATTAAGATAATTTGCTAAGATACAGAGTTCTGACTTATGATAAACCTCAGATTTCTTGATTGATGTTTTAAAGTAAAATATCAGCCTCAGTAGCACCACAGCTTTAAACTTTAATAATTGTGTGTTGAGGTAAGGTATGCTATCTTTTATATGTATTAACTTTTATATCAAAGTGATATTTTCAGCTTTGTAACATAATTCTGAGATTTACCTTATTTGGAGTTTTAGCAGATATTGGAATCACTATAACCAGAGCAACCCATATCTGAATCCAAGTGGCTAATTGGAAAGTTGCATATAATTTGAATTCCTATTTTATTACCCTATCACAGCAAATTCTGTATACTTGGGCAATATTGGTCTTCAGGCTATGGAAACTAGAACAACCTATCACTGATTTATTTGCTGTTGACTGTGCATATTTTAAATTTTAATAAAAATGCCACATTTCTTCTGTTTCAAAATTCTTCATAATTTGGGTCAGGCTATTACTAATTTTGTGCTTTTTAAAGTGTTAATGTTTAGTCAGTTATGTGAGGCCTCTCCTTTTCCTTCTTCTCTAATGGCCAACATCAATAGGACTGCATTCTATCATTTGCCTTCCCCTTAGAGATGTCATGTTGACTTCTAGAAAAGATATATCAACTAGCTTCCTTCCTTCCTTCCTTCCTTCCTTCCTTCCTTCCTTCCTTCCTTCCTTCCCTCCTTCCTTCCTTCCTTTTCTCCATCTTTCTTTTTGGTTTTAAAGTACAAGGGTCAAACCTTTGCTAGTTAAGCCTACTGAGCAACCTTCCCAAGCCTGAAAAGGTATAAATTATTAGAATAAAAATATATTTTGCCACATCCTGATATTACTAGTATCAGAAATTGGAAATATTGGGATTGTATTCTTTTACCAGAAATACCATTTCTAAACCAAATAGTGTTTTGTTCATGCCATAAAGTATGAAATAAAGATAAAGATTCAGAACAGTATTCTTTGAAAAGGACTTACCACCAACATGTTGCAGAAAAATTTGGGGAAGCTTGGTGACATATCAAAGAGTTTGATTTAAGGACTACTATTGTAGTATGGCTCATCCTATGGTCAGTCGTTACCTCAAGAAAATTCTTACATGAGAAAGCTTAAACAATGCCAAGAATTTGGAATTATTCAGTGTTTAGCTTGCTATCTGGGTATAAGAATGCTATAATACAAGGTCTCCTACCTCTTTCAAACACCACCAAATATTCATGATTATTTAATTTATCAATGAACAGTTGTGAGCTCAGGAAACAGCTGCTGAGTGAGAACATCACAAAACATTATTTATTCCTCTCTTTTCTCTACTTCATTTATCTCCATCACTACTAAAATGGCACAGTAACAATCTCAGGCACTTACTGGGGGCTCATGTTGCAAAGGCAGCTCTAAATAGGTGTTTGGGTGCTTAATTCATGCGATACTTACAATAACCCTGTGAAATAGATTCTATGACTATCCTCCTCATACAGGCGAGGAAACCAAGGCCAAGTAACTTGCTGAAGTTTACTCAGACTTTAGTGTTGGACTAGGATTCCAACCCAGTGCAAACTGGCTCCTAAGTACCATGTTGATACCATTCTGAGAAAAGAATATTCTGAACTAAAGGCAGAATAGAGGGAAAAAAGGGTAATTGAAGAGAAATCTAAATCAGTAATCTGTGTGGTTTGGGGAATGAGAAAATTAACAACTCAATTATAACTCGGGTAGACAGGTGACCACCGAATGCTGGATCATATTAACAATGCCTCAAAGACCAAAATAAACCAAATAAAGTCCCCTCTACCAAAACATCAAAGCCACGACCTTGTCTACTGAGACTTAGATGTTGCTGTAAGGCAAATTATTTTTCTCACCCCAGGATGCTTAAAATGGAAGCATAGCTCAGTTATAGAAGATAACAGCTATTTATTACCCATCTGAGTTTGTGGACCAAGTAATCATTTTCTCCTCATGGACAACATGAAGCACATTAAATAAATAAAGTCACAGAAAGGTTAAATGGTTTACCAGTAGCACCTTAGCCCTGTTCTGTGCTCATCACAATGTTTATCCAACATAATGGATTTTGAAAATTAGTTCTTAGAGGGACTATATTTTCTCTTGCTTAAAATATTTAATGTTTTGCTGATGATAAAATTATTACACATATTTGTCATAGTCATTTAGGAAATACAGAAAAATAAAATAAATTGGTACTTGTAATTTCATCATGTATACCTAACCATTTTTGAGCATCATTTGTATGTCTTTAAGTTTTTATTTTATTTTTCTGTATTTATGTGAATGTGAATGATTATCTACATTATAACATTTAAAAATTTATTATTGATATATTTAGAGTATCATTTGAAGACCCTAAATTATCATTATTTTTATTTATTTATTTTTTGTGGTGCTGAGGATTAAACTCAGGGACATTCTAATACCAAGCTTCACTCCTGCCATATTTTATTTTGAAACAAGGTCTCACTAAGCTGCTGAAGGCCTTGCTAAGTTGCAGAGGCTGGCTAATCTGCTCCATTGCTCCAAATCTTCTAATCTGCTCCATTGGCATTTTATGCCAGCACCATGCTGGTTTTTATTACTATGGCTTTGTAGGAGTATAGTTTAAAATGTCAGGTATTGTGATTCCTCCTGCATGGTTCATGATACTGAGAACTACTTTGGCTACTATGGGTTTTTGTTGTTGTTGTTGTTGCTCCAAGTGAATTTAAGGATTGATTTTTCTATGTCTGTGAGGAATGACTTTGGGTATTGAGTTAAATCTGTAGATCACTTTTGGAAGAATGGCCATTTAATGATATTTATTCTGCCTATCCATGAACATATCTATCAAGAGATGAAAGGATTACAAAACTAAGGCATATAGACACAATGAAATTTTACTCAGCCATAAAGAAAAACACAATTATATCATTTACAGGGAAATGGATGGAACTGGAGAACATTATGCTAAGTGAGAGTAATCAGTCTCAAGAAAGAAGAAATTAGTTTTTCTTAATATGCTGAAGCTGTGGAGAAAATGGGTCATAGGAGGAACCCTAGAAGAAGGAAATACTACAGATGAGCAAATAAGATGACCTGACTGAGGGGATGTGAGGAGGGAAGAGGGAAATTCCATAATGTACATCCTATACCTTCACAAACATATAAAAGTCAATCACTAAGCCAAACATGAAAAAGAGGAAGAAGAGAGGGAATGTGGTGGATATTGGGTAAGAGCTAATTGGGTGATATGTACATGTATGCCTTTACCATCTTGAACTCCATTAAGATGTATGACTACAATGCGCCAATAAAAAACTTTAAAAAATACCACCATCCACAAATTTCTTCTACATGCTTTTCTAATAAGTACCTCCTCCTCTCCTTGGCTACTCAGAGATACCATTGTTCTAATTTTTTTTTAAATCACAGATAAAATATCATTCAACCACATAGATGAACAGCAACGTTTTGTTATTGTAAATCTCTGTGGTTAAATGAATTTAAGTCCTTAGTTTTTAGACTACTTTTTTGTATGAACCAAATAACTTTTATCTTTTTTCTTACTAATGGACATATAAACTGTTTCTAATTTTAATATATTACAAATAAAGCTGCTATGTATTTAATCTTTCTATGAAATAAAACACTTTTCCTTTTTCTTAGACTGAAATTTGGGGAATAGGGGTAGTGTGTGTCTGATTTTATAAGAAACTGACAGAATGGTTTTCAAAGTGATTGTATAATTTTACAGTTCCAACATGCTATATGCGAGTTTTGTTCATTGCATATCTTTGATAAAATATAAGGTTGTCTTCATTTTAACTATTTTAGTGAAAGTTTTGCATATAATATCACTCAGTAAAATAACATATCTAATTGTATTCTTCTGGAAACAAGAGATCTGGAGCAATATTAAATGTGCTTACTATCATTCATATATCTTTCTTAGTGAAGTAACATGTCAATCTTTTCCCATTTTTGTTGTGTTGTTGCCTTTTTTGATTGAGATGTAAAATCAGTTAAAATACCCTGGGTGCTAGACATTGGCCTTATGTAATTATTGAGTTTTTTTTTTCCCTCTCAGTCTTTGACTAGTAAATTTGTTCTGTTAACAGCATCTTTTAATAATCAGAAATTTTTATTATAGTCATTTTTTTCAAACATGGCCACTGCTTTTCATGTTTTCTTTGAGAAGATTTTATGTATGTCCAAGTAAACGTGTCCTCTTATATTTCTTTCAGTACTTTAAGTTTTTCCTTTTAGGTCAAGAATACATGTACACACCTAAATATCCTTCTTTAGTTTTGGTTTGTTTGTTTTTTATTGGTGGTGCACTGTAGTCATACATCTTAATGGAGTACAATATGATAGAGGCATACATGCACACAGTATCCTTCTTAAATGAATAGTAACACATCAAATACAGAAAAGTATTAAAAGACTAATACCATGACTTAATAGAATTTTCAGGATCCAACTTTTAGCTAAATTTCATATTTTTTTAACTTTTTTTTTTTTTTTTGCGGGTCTGGGGATGGAACTCCGAGCTATACCTCCTGCCTTATTTTTTTT
Source organism: Muscardinus avellanarius (assembly GCF_963383645.1). Taxonomy (NCBI): domain Eukaryota; kingdom Metazoa; phylum Chordata; class Mammalia; order Rodentia; family Gliridae; genus Muscardinus; species Muscardinus avellanarius. The sequence continues at coordinate 27,706,943 of NC_137787.1, read as the reverse complement.
TAATTATTCTTTATTTTGAAACCAGGTTTCACTGAGTTGTGGAGGGCCTCACTAAGTAGCTGAGGCTATCCCCGAACCGCAATCCTCTAGTCTCAGCCTCCTGAATGCTGGGATTACAAGGGTGCGCCACCACGCCCGGTGTTAGCTAAATTTTAAAAATCAAACAGTATGATTCATCACATTAACAAACTAAAAGAAAATACTTTATGATTACTTTGATAAATTAAAAAAGGAAGTACATAAAATTTAACAATTCATAATTTATAAGAACTCTTACTAAACTAGGAATACAAAGAACTTCCTTAATCTGTTAAAAAGCATTTATAAAGATCTCTAAGTCATTAGGAAGGCTGATTACTTAATGCTTTCTCTCTGTTACAGTTTGGATTAAAATACCCCTCCCCACAAAGTCCATGTGTTAAAGTCTTGTTTCCTAATATAGGGCTACAATGAGGTGGTGGGACTTAAAGAGGTGGGTCTGAGTGAAAGGTCTAAGGTCACTGGGGACGTACCTTCAGAGAGGACTGGGGGACTGGCATCTTTTCTATGGTATATCTTTTACTTTTATTCCTGAGGAAAGCAGCTCCATGTCATGATGTGCTTAGTTTTACTGTAGACCTTTAAACAATAGGGCCAGTTTGTCACGGACTAATCTCAGTCGGGTCGTTATTGTCCGTTCCCGGTCAAATCCTCAGAAAGATGGGAAAAAAGGCAGGCGACGTTCTGCAGATTCTTATCTGCAGCGGTTCTTTTCCCCTCTATGAATTCCTTAAGTTTTTAGTTACGGCGCTTTGGAAAAGAACCTGGGGTGGACAAAGGCTTCTTGAGCCAATGACACTTTATTACAAAAACCCCAAGAAATTTATACACTTCATCAGTAAAGTTAAGAGAAACGGGGGCGGGTCTTTCAGCTGGCTGTTGGCCCTCGAAGAATTAACTTCTGTTTTTCTCCAAGGTCTTGCAGATAAGCAGCTCCAGGTGGCAGCCTCCCAGGATAGTCAAGGCTTGGGAGCTTCTCGGGAACTTTTCCTGGAACTTTCCATCTTTTGGGCTCAGTTCATATAGCAAGTGTGGGGAGATGTGGTGATTCAGGTGGATGTGATGGAGTTTCTTTAGGTGTTGGCATCTTATCTTCTAAATCTGAAAGCTTAAGCATACTCACAACACAGTTTGGCAGACAAAATACCACAAACAACACCACAAGGTTCTTAGTTCTAATTGTCAGATGTATTTCCTTAACTGCTGAGCACTCTTCTTTAGACAACAAGCCTATTAAAAGAATCCACTTTCCTGTCACAAACTCTCTGCAGTCTGCTTCTAACTTTCTAATTTCTTTCTTTCCCAGTTGGGACTTTTTTATGATAAGCTCTTTTTCATGCAAAAATGCTTTTCTTACTCTTACGGTATTTTTTTTCCTTCATACATATATATTTAAAATGTCTGTCCTTTATTTTGTAATATTTATTTCTAATTATGCGGCCAGTTTTTTTTATCTCCTGGAATGCTCACACTGAGGTAAAAGTTAACAGTCTTTTTCTTTGGGTCTATTGTATTCGGGCAGCTAAGTTGTTTCTTTAAGGTTACACACAAGGTTTCTCTCTGTCTCTAGGCAGGATTTCAAGGGTGAATAATTATTTTGAACTGAGCTACTTTTGCCGGAGTGATAGATAGTGATGAAGGTCGGAGGCCATTTGTGATTGTTGCAGCTGGGGTGCTTATCACAGTACCTGAATTCTGGCCAGTTTCTCATTATTGTTGAGCAGAGCCAAGGACGTTTAGACAAATTATTAGAGAGTTTATTTCCACGGACTCAGTTTCTTTTTATATTTCTAATTTCACATCACTGGAGCAATTCGTGTAGAGAGTTAAAAGGAATAATAGTGAAGGGTATCTAAAAGTGGGGGGTACTTTAGCCAGAGACGACACCTCCTTCTCCTTCTCAGGAATTTTTTGCCGAATAACTATGTGGAGTGGGGTTCTCAACACATAGATGCCGAGGCAGCAGGATGTCTTGGCACCAGTTGACCATGAACTGAAACCTCTAAAACTATGAACTAAAAGAAACTTTTCCTTCTTTTTTAACTACTGGGGATTGAACCTTTTACTCTTAACTGAACCCTCAGCCCTTTTGATTTTTTTATTTTGAAAATGAGTCTCACTAGGTTGTTGTTATGTTTAGATATAGAACTGAAGAGCTCATGTATTAATGTTCAGTTAAAACAATTAAATCGTGATATTTGTGATCACATCAGTGGTAAATCCATTGTAATGGATTGTAATGAATTTACTGGGCCGTAAACTAGGTCGGTGGGATGTGGCTAAAGGAGGTTGATCACTGGGAGTTTGGCCTCGAAAACTGTGTTTGTGTCTAAATTACCTTGCTCTCTCTCTCCTGGCCTCCATGAGGTGAGAGCAGAACTAACTCTCTCTCTCTCTCTCTCTCTCTCTCTCTCTCTCTCTTTCTCTCTCTCTTCCTCTCTTGTTACTGCCTTCATACCCTAAGCAATACCAATGCAATTGACATATATATATATATTTTTTTTTTGTCATATATATGACAATTTAATATTTATATTGGAAACATTTACATATTTATATAAAAGTTTTACTTATAGCATATTTTAACAGAAATATTATATAATATGGCCAATATCACACAGCAGATATGTAGGTAAATGATGGATTCAGGGTTTTTATTCTTATATGAAATTTTTTAATTAATTTTTTATTGGTGCATTGTTTTTATACATCATAATGGGGTAAAAATCTTGTGTGGACATAAGTGCACACATCACCCAGCCAGCCCCCAACCAGTCCCCACCTCCCTCTATCCCCATCCCTCTCTCCCATGCTTGGTTTAATGGTTGACTTCTATATGAATAAGTACATCATGTGCTTTAAGTATTTCCTCTCCCCACCTTCCATCCCCACAGTTAGGTTGTCTTATTTGCTCCTCTATAGGATCTCTTTTTTCACCTGGAGTTCACCCTAGCTTTCACATATTTTAATACACTTTTATAAAGAGTTTCTTCTGAAGCAAATAAAAAGTCAACTTAAAAATAAAATTGATAGTGGTTTTGAAAATAACTATACATTTCTTTTATTATTTCTATTACATACTTATATAAATACTAAATTATTCAATACTACAAGGAGAAAATTCTATATATTTATGGTAGGCATGTGGTCATATTGAGGGATTAGATCCCACAATTGACAGATTGTAGGAATATTGTGTTACTGTTTATCTTCAAGATAGCCACATGACCAAAATTTATTATTTTGTTAATCTCAAATGCTATTTCTAACTTTTCTCATTTATTCAATAAAATAATCACACTAATCCAGAAACACATTACCTGTGGAAAATCATTCAAATGATATTCAAACGTATCAGTGATATAGTAACTAGAGTGGTTACTAAAGTTATCACACCACAATAAACAGGCAAAAACATCACAAAATGAATGTGGACCCTGTAAATAGAATTGTTATAATATTAATAATGTGAATATTAATAAAATAATCAGCCAGACCTAATATGGGAGGTAATATATGTTGTCCATGATTTATAAAGGCAGGTTGAATTTACACAAAGCCATTACTTGGAAGATTAAAAACATCATGGGTAGTGAACTATGAAATGTGGTTCTCAAGAAGGCAATGGCATCAGAAAACTTCATCATAGTGAAATTGCCTCTCCTTGGAAATGTACTATAAGACATTTAAATGAATGAGCCATGTTAATGATAAAGTATAATTATCAGCAGTCTGTTTCTAAAGATCTTATAGCTTAGCACAAATTAAAACAAATAGGATAAAATTATGTTTCTGTTTTCTCTATTCTTATATTCTGAGTTCAAGCTCAGAATAGGAGTTCTATATAATAACTATTCAAATATATCCATTGTCTCCTAAGTTCATCACTATATTTTTTCTTAATACTTAATTTCTCTTTCTAAATTTTTATCCCCATTATAGATTTCCTATATACTTACTTTCTTCACACATTCTTTCCCATGAAATTTTTTTCAATTTATACTAGTTTGTATCAAAAAAGCAGTTTTTATAGCTTATTTCTAGGTTGGCTCAAACCTAAACATATTAAATGAACTATTTAATCCTTTCAACAATCCTAATAGTAAATAATAGTTTACTATTATCACCCCTGATAATAGTATTCTGCAAATACAGAAACTTAAAGTTAAAACAGATATTTGTCCAAGATCACATAGCTGGTATGTGGGTAAATAACAGATCCAGAATTTTTATTTACTTTTAATTAAAACCTTTTAAATATAAATTTGCTTTCTGATGTGGTTTGAATATAGAATGTCCCCAGGAAAAGTGCATGTACTGGCAATGAAAAAAATACTCAAAAGTGAAATAATTGAATCAGAAGCTCTAATACCAGTATGCAAATTCATTGATAAATCATAATTTGAATGGATTTACTGGGTGGTAACTGTAGGTAGGTGGGGCCTGGGTGGCTGGAAAAGGTAGGTCACAAGGTGTGACCTTAGGGATTATATCTGTCCCTGACTCCTTTCTTTCATCTCTTTCTCTCTTGCTCTCTCTTCCTCCCTCTCCCTCTCTCGTTTTCATTCATATTATCTCTCTCTCTCCCTCTCTCCTCTCTCCTGTTTCCTCTCCCCTCTCTCTCTCTTTCTGGCTGACCCAAGCAGATTTTCTGTGTCCTGCCATGCCAGCATGATGTTCTGCCTTGGAGCCAGCTGGCCATGGACTAAACCTCTGAAGCTGTGGACCAGATAATCCTTTTCCTCTAAGTTTTCCTTGTTGGCATTTTGGTCATAGTGATGGAAACCCCAAATGATATCCTTATCATTTAACTATCTAGTGCTCATTAACCAACAATTCCTGTCAACTCTGCTTTTTATATAATCCCATTTCACTCCTCTTTTCAAGTGGATTATGTTGAAAAAAATTAAAACATTCTACTAATTATCTTTAAATATTCTCACTTGCTTTTTATAGATTTTTAAAAAAAATTTATTGGTGCATTGTAGTTATACATCTTAATGAGATAAAAGATGGTGGAGATATATATGCTCACATCACCCAATTAGCCCTTATCTAATTCCCACCTCATTCTCTCCCCTTCCCTCCTTCCCATGTTTGGCTTAGTGATTAACGTTGATATGTTTTTAAGTACATCATGTGCTTTAGAGAGTTTCTCTCTTCTTCTCTTTCATCCCCTCAGTTAGGCCACCTTATTTGCTAATCTATAGATGCTCTTCTTCATTTAGAGTCCCTCCTGTTACCAATTTCTCCCTAGAGTTCACATATTATGGAAAGCTTTCAATGTCTTTTTTTTGTGACTGATTAATCTCACTTAGCATAATGTAGTCAGTTCCCTTCATTTTCCTGTAAATGATGTAATTGTGTTTTCTTTTATGGCTGAGTAAAATTATATTGTGTACATATCTCACAGTTTTATAACCCATTCATCTGTTGATGGACATTTTGGCTTATTCCATAGTTTGGCAATGGTGAATTGTGCAGCTATGAACATAGATACATGTGCATTTATTTTGGTAGTTTGGTTTCCTTTCATTTGGGTAGACACCCAGAAGTGGTATTGCTAGATCAAATGGTGAGTTCATTCCCATTCTTCTGAGAATCCTTCATGCTGTTTTCCAAAGTGGTTACACTAATTTGCAATCCCACCAACAATGTTTTAGAGTTCCCACTTTTTCAAATTCTCACCAGCACTTGTTGTTGTTTGTGTTTTGAATGATTGCCATTGTACTTGGAGTTAAGTGAAATATCAGGGTAGTTTTGATTTGCATCTCTCTGATTGCTAATGATATTAAGCATTTTTTCAAGCATTTATTGTCCATTTTAATTTTTTCCTTTGTGAAATGTCTATTTAATTCACTTGTCCATTTTTTGGCTGGATCGTTTTCTTAGTCTACCTTTTTTTCAAAAATCAATTGGCTGTAAGTGTGTGGATGTGTTTCTGAGGCTTCTATTCTGCTCCATTGATTTATGTATCTGTTTTTGTTCCAGTACCATGCTGTTTTTAATTACAATGGTTTTGTAGTATAGTTTAAACTCAGGTATTGTGATTCTTCCTGCATGTTTTTTGATGCTAAGAACTACTTTTGACTTTTCTGGGGTTTTGTTGTCCCAAATGAATTTAGGACTGATTTTTGTGTCTGTAAGGAATGATCTTGGTAACTAAATGGGTATTGCATTGAATCTGTAGATCACTTCTGGAAATATGGCCATTTTGATCCATGAACATGGATGATCTTTCCATCTTATAAGATCTTTGATTTTGTCAATGTTTTATAAAATTTTTTTGTAGAGGTCTTTTACTTCTTGGTTAAGTTTATTCCCAAGTACTTTTATTGTGGGACATCCTTAGTGGAAGTGTTTTCTGGATTCTTTTTCAGTTGATTTATGGTTGGTGTACAGAAAGGTTCCAGTTTTTTAAGATTGATTTTGTATCCAGGAACTTTGCTGAATTTATTGATCAGTTCTATATGCCTTTTAGTTGAGTTTGTTGGGTATTCTAAGTATAGTAACATGTCATCTGCAAGCAGTGAAAGTTTCAGTCCTTCTTTTCCTACTTGTATCCCTTTGATTTTGTTTTCTTGCCTTATTGCTCTGGCAAAAGTCTCAAATACTATACTGAAGAGAAGTAGTAGCCTTCTTAATGCAGTAGCAGCATGTCATTCTCATAATCTAAAGGTCCTGAGTCTCACTTGTTTTCCTAAAATACAAAGGGTTTTATTAAACATAAAAATAACATATTGCTTAAACTATATATTTATAGTTATTTCTCAAAATCCAGTGTCAAAAACTGTTTTATTAGATCCAAACAATGTCCACACAATTCATGTGGTTATTATATGTCTCAAATTCCTTTTCATCTATAGAATCTCACTTTTTTTCTCATGGTCTTTGTTTCCAAAATGTAGATTTTGTTATGTGAGTTTTTCAATGTTAGGAGTTTTCTGATTGCATATTTGTGTCATTTATCATGCTGGTCTGCCCCCTGTATTCCCTGTAAAGAGCTAGTTATATCTGACAACATAAAAGGATGAACTTGTGTGTTTTGTGTTTTGTTGTTGTTATTTTTGTGACTATTTTGTTTGAGAAATGTATGTCATAGGTGCAGAGCCAAGGTTTGAATCTTGCTAGACCAGAATCTGATTTTAATTACTATACTATATATCTTCAGAAATATATCATGCTTCTTTTTCTCATATTCAGAGCTTAGTTTTACATTCTTTGGGTAGCTTTCCATTATATATCTTGATAATCACGGAAACTAAGTCCTCCATGGTTCAATATACCATACTTTGTTTATTCTCTTTTGGAATATCTCATTTCAAGATACTTAGACAATTTGTTAGTATATCTCATTACAAATAGTTTGAAACCAAAAACATGGAGGTTTTGCCTTTTCACTTTTGATCTCTAACTAATCTTAAATATAGTGTCAAATAAATATTTACAGAGAAAATGTGTAAGTGAATAAATGAATATAGCATTGACTGAAATGGAAACACTTAAGAACATATGATATCAAAGCCTGGAAAAAAACTGGATATTGAGACTTACCTGTTTAAATTACCAGCTATAGAGATGGTTGTGCTTCAAGTACAGAGTTGAAGAGTTGGTCTTAAATATATAGAAGATAATTTAAGATGCAAAAGAAGATGAGTTCTCCCAGGGAAGAATATACAAAATGAAAAGTAAAGAGAACTTTGTCCAGAGCCCTGATAAACAATAGTTGAGATTAAGTTACAGATTAAGAGAAAGAAAAACAATAATGACAAAAAAATAGAGGACAAAGAAAGAAGAAGGAACCTGAGATTTTTGGTTTATTAGGTAATAATAAAATATAATCTAAAGAAGGAGGAAGAGATCAAAGGTTTTAAAAACCACTTGAAAACCAAGAAAAAATAAAGAAAAAAATCTCTTTTGGATTTAATTTCATAGAATTGATTTCAAATCTAAATGAAGTGGGTAGTAGGGATGAAAATCAAATGGGAAAAAGTTTAAAGGTTGAAATTGATGTCAGATAAATAATAAGTACAGAAGGCTTGGTTTTTTTTAAGGTTTGTCTATGAAAATAAGGTATGAGGAATAGATGTTCACAAGGAGTAAACGTTTAATCTTGTTGGAATTTTGAAAATATCAGGAATGTTTAAAGTATTACCTTTAAATGGACAAGCTACTTGAATTGATTTTTTAATAATCTCAACTAATTTTTATATGTGTTCTTCAACTATTGCCCAGAACTAGGATTGCAAACACAATCTTTTACAACACAGTTCTTCAGGCAGCTATTATATAAAGTAATGGGTCTGGCACTTGTGATGATACCTAAGGCTGAATCTGGACTCAGCAAGAAAGAGTGCCATGATTGATTAGCCATGTCTGCCATTAGCTCCAAACTAGGGACTGATCCTGCCAGATACTTGCTGACACCAGCTTAGAAGTTGCACTTGGCAGTGCAAACCTGAAAGGACTGAGTAGTGGATACTAGAGGCAAAATAAGTTTGATAGAAGTTTTCCTTATTCTTTGAATCCTGCTTATACTCATATATATGTAGTTATATATAAGTTCTCTCTTTTATTTTTCATCTAATGGTACAGTTTTTTACTATTTTCCAGCATAAACTGTGTAGAGCTCTATGGATTTATAATCATGTTTTTAAAAGTTTTGTACATTGCAGAGTGGTTGAGCTATTTCACATACAATAGTTCTATTAACATTAACTACTTAGTGTTAGTACCTGTGCGTTTATTACTCAAATAAGCATGCTCATTCTCTGAACAACCACTGATTGCATCAATGCACCTTTGTCCCAGTGCTTACACTGAATGCCTCCTTACAGTTAAGCTGAGATTGGTGTGTGAATACAGATCTACCTGAAATACAGACTACTTTGCCTCATTGTTGGAGCATCACAGTGGGCTGAATGTACAGGCTTCATTTCCTCATAGGTGAAGAATTATGGCAGCAAAAGAAAGGAAATGGATAAAGAAGCAAAACATCAATTTTAAGAGGAGCCATTCAACCTGAATGTTCAATATAAAAGGACAGGGCAGAAAAGAAGGAAAAGATGTAGGGAGGAATTCCAGCCTATCAATTATTTGGTTTGGAATTTTCCTTTTTCTTGAAATGACAGACAAAGCCCAGGGGTTATATTCAATCACCCCTAGAACATTGCAGCTGGACTTCATTGGCAAGATGACAAATAGACAATTAGGACACAATGGGGACCATTTGTTTTCTAAACATGTCTCTAATTTGCCACTAAGTTGCAATAGACACACTGTTTAATAGGACTTTGTAGTAGGTAAACTACTTAAATCCATACTTCCTACACTAATTATTTGTATTGTGAAGAACAAATTATGTAGATAAGCAAAAAGCATGTGTGTGTGTGTGTGTGTGTGTGTGTGTGTGCGTGTGTGTGTGTGTGTGCATGTGTGTGTGTAGTACTGGGAATTGAACCCAGGGGTATTCTATTTTGAGGTTCACCACCAGCCATATATACATATATATATATAATTTTTTTTTTTCGTTTGAAGCAAGGTTTCACTAAATTGTAGAGGGCCTCACTAAGTTCCTGAGGCTGGCTGCAAACCTGCAATCCTCCCATCTCAGCCTCCCAAGAACCGGGATTACAAGCATGGACTATTATGCCTGGCTGATAAGCAAATTTTTAAAGATTTTTTTTTATTTTTTAGACATTATAACTCACTGTATGTATTTATTTTTATTGGTGCATTGTTGTCATACATCTTAATAGAATACAATATGGTAGAGGCATACATGCACACATTATTCATTTAATCCTTCCCTAATTCCCATCCCATTCCCCCTCCCTCCCTCCTTCTCATGTTTGGCTTACTGATTGGTTTTGATATGTTTATGAACATATTTGATATGTTTATGAGCATATTAGGGAATTTCCCTCTCCCTCCCTCTTCACCTCCCCTCAGTTAGGTCACCTTATTTGCTTTTCTATGGTTTTTCTTTGTCTAGAGTTTCTCCTATGACCATTTTTCTCCCTAGCTTCTGCACATTAGGGAGAGCATCCAATTTTTTACTTTTTGTGACTGACTAATCTCACTTAGCATAATGTTCTTCAGTTCTATTCCTTTCCCTGCAAATGATGTAATTTTGTTCTTTATGGTTGAGTAAAATTTCATTGTGTATGTATTCCATAGATTTGTAATCCATTCATCTGTTGATGGACATCTTGGCTGGCTCATAGTTTGGCAACTGTGAATTGTTAAGCTGTGAACATAGATAAGCATGCATTAGTTTGGTGTATTGGTTTCCTTTCTTTTGGGTAGATATGCAGAAATGGTATTGCTAAATCATATGGTAGATTCATTCCTATTCTTCTGAGGATACTTCATACCGTTTTCTAAAATGGTTGCACTAATTTTTAATCCCACCAATAAAGTATAAGAATTCCCACTTCTCACGCCAGGCGTGGTGGTGCACGCTTGTAATCCCTGTGCTTGGGAGGCAGAGACAGGAGGTTCTAAGTCAGCTGTGCTGGCTTAAGAGACCCTGTTTCCAAATAAAAATATTAAAAATGGGTCTGGGAGTGTAGCCCTGAGGTAGAAGGGTTTCCAAGAACCCCATTACCACCAAAAAAAAAAAAAAAAAAAAAAAAAAAAGAATTCCCACTTCTCCAAACTCTCTCCAGCATTTGCTGTCATAGGTGTTTTTAATGATTGTCAGTCTACTTGGAGTTAGGTGAAATCTCACATAGACAAAGGTAAAACTTTCTCAACAAGACCCAAAAGAAACAAGAAATTAAAAGATAGATTTATGTGTGAGATTACATTAAACTGAAGAGCTTCTGATAGAGAACTAATATCTAGAATATACAGAGAACTCTAGAAACTCATCACTAAGAAAACAAATATCACAACCAAACTATGGGCAAGTGAACTAAATAAACACTTCACAAAAGAATAAATTCAAATGGCCAATAAATGTATGAAAAAATGTTCAACATCATTAGCAACAGACATTTTTAAAACTTATTAGAACAGAAAGTGCTTTTCAATTAATCCAAATGCTATTAGGACATCGTAAATGAATTTCATTTTTTTTTTTTTTTTTTTTTTGCGGTACTGGGTATGGAACTTAGAGGCATTCTACCTCTGAGCTACACCCCCAGCCTTATTTTAAAATTTATTTGGAAACAGGGTCTCACTAAGTTGCTGACAGCCTCACCAAGTAGCTGAGGCTGGCTTTGAACCTGTGAGATCCTCCTGTCTCAGCCTCCCAAGTGCTAGGATTACAAGCATATACCACCATACCCGGCTCAAATTTCACTTTTTAGAAGCTTTCAGTTGAAGTTACAGATTTTAAAATACCTTTTTTTTGTGATCATACTGTTTCTAATCCTTTAAAAATAAATATTGAGTAAGATGGAGCTTTAATTTAAATGTGTGGTAAAACAAAGATAAATAAAAATGACTTACCACATGAGTGAAAACACTAAAGAAACAAGATTTTATTAAAATTGAAGGAAGCACTTATAATGGTATAGTGTTATTTTATGAATACAGGCCTAAGTAAATATGATTTTATTCACAGTATTTTGTTGATAATTTATCCTTGGTTTCAAACCCATACCCATAATGATAAACCAGTACCGTGAGTGCTATGAGTTTAGCAATGTAATGTAAACCTATAAATAAATAATATTCATAAAGATTTCTATTGTGACATATGGGATTATTGGATTTGAGATGAATGAACTTTCACTATATCTACAAGTCATCACTTGAAAACCATTTGGAAACTTATTTTACTAGATATTATACATATGTGCAAGAAATCTAAGATACCCATGTTCATGTAAAAAATAATAATATTGAGAATATAGAGTGAGGAAAAACACAGTGGCTAACAATACAGATTCAAAAATATGTCATTTAGCCAGGCGTGGTGGCACACTCTTGAAATCCCCGCACTTGGGAAGCAGAGACAGGAGGATTGTGCAGGTTCGAAGCCAGCCACACTGGCTTAAGAGACCCTGTTTCCCAATAAAAATATAAAATAGGTCTGGGAGTGTAGCCCGAGGTAGAAGGGTTTCTAGGAACCCCAGTACCACCAAAAAAAAAAAAAGTGTAATTTAGAATTTCTAAATAAAGTACGTGAGGATGATTTGTTCTGTAATTGCCCAACAGAGAGTACTGTAAAAATGTTTTACCCAAGAAAATAGTTTCGAGTGTCTGTATATATCAAACTACTTTTCCTACTAGCAGAAGAAATTAATACTATTGTCAGTATAAAGATTCAATCATTGGAGATTTAATTTTATTTTAGCTGAAAATCATTTAAAATTTTATAGACATCGTACTTAGAAAGACCACTTAATTTATAAAACATCAGGAAAATGGTTATTAATCTTATCTCTCTCTTTCATTCTTTTTTTTGTGGTACTGGGGATGGAACTCTTCTACCTCTGGCCTACATTCCCAGACCTATTTCTTTTTTTATTTTTATTTATTTCTTGTTGTTGTTGTTGTTGTTGTTGTTGTTGTTGTTGTTGTTGTTGTTGTTTCGGGGGTTCCTGGAAACCCTTCTACCTCTGGGCTACACTCCCTGACCTATTTTATATTTTTATTTGGAAACAGGGCCTCTTAAGCCAGCGAGGCTGGCTTCGAACCAGCAAGATCCTCCTGTCTTCACCTCCCAAGCGCGGTGTGCCACCACACCCGGCTTAATCTTCTCATTTTGATATTCTGATTTTTTATCTGAGAATCTTTTATAGCAATGTTATACTTTTACATTCAGTAGAAAAAAACATGCAAGTCAATTTTTTTCTGTATTAAAATCCTATTTTGGAACTTTTAGTATATCCTATTTCATTAATTTGCTAACAAACTGCAAAACAAATGAGTCCATTGATTTTTTTTAACTTAAAATTTCTATTTATACTTCACTCCCATAAAATGTTTGTAAACTGAGTGGTTTATCTAAACACAAAAACATAATTTTGAAAATAAATGACATAAATATCTTTGAATTTAAAATCAAATCAAAACAGAACAAGAAGGGATTAAGTTACATATGTCTTTTGAATTTTAGAGTTACTCATGATTAATTAGACTTATTAACAATAAATAGCTATTCTTAAATGTGGTAGCATTGTTCACAATGCCCCATGAAAAGAAACAGAAATCAATGTCACTTCCTTGTAGGACTTCAGGAAGAAACAAACACTGAAATCTCAGAATAATACTATTCTTGTGTTTGTCCTTAGGGATTACTTCATGTGAAAAAAATAGTGATGCTAAATGTCCAAAAAGAACCTGCCAAAATGCATACAGCCAGAGAAAGACAAATAAATTTGAGTCCAGGTCCTAAATTCAGTGCCTAAAAATTCATGCTCTTTCAAGCGTGATATCTCCTTTGACTTTTCCCACTTTGAAGGCCATTGCCACACTCCTCCCAAGCTCAGGGATTACAAGTGTGCTCCACCATGCCCGGCAAAATATTCTAATTTTTAAACACTGATCAGTTCTTAAAAGAGAGTCTGAAGAAGTCCAAGTATTTGCCAAACAAAAAGCCTTAATAGATCACAAGTTAGTTTTGTTTCCCCTCATGATTTAAATAAATATGGAGTCAATGCTGGCCTTCTGAGGTCCCAAGTTGGAAACAGGTATCTGTACTCAGAAATAAGAATTTCTGAAATGTAGCAGAATAGCCCCAAGACTGGATAAAAACGAGACTTTTAAAAGTGGATTAAACTCTACCATCTTGTATTCCATTAAAATGTATGACTAAAATGAACCAATAAAAAAATTAAATTAAATATTAAAAAAGAAAGTGAATTAGACTTCCCTAAGGATTAGAAACCAAGCTGTGTAGAAGTCATAAGTAAATCACCATAGTCTTAAAAGGCTGATTCATGTTGAAGGCCAGGACACTGAAATGGATTAAGCCTGGAAAGGTTGTCACTGTCTCTGGGACAGGATGCAGAAGTCAGGGCACCCGGCCATGTGGGAACCTGAGAAGGCCTGAAGTGACAAAGGAGGGTGAGGACAGGAATGGCCTGCATGCTGCTCGGTGCCTGGAATGGCCCCTATCGGCCATGATTCCTAATTTTCCAGGTGAAGAGTTCTGTATCAGAACTTTTTAAAGGTGTCTTCCTGTTTCTAAAAATACAAATAATCACATTGTTTAAATTACATGCTTTTAGATAGACTCACACTAATTATATAACTCTAATATTAGAACTATAGAAGAATTCTGATCTTCAAAATTGGGAAAAATAGATCTTTATCCAAAATCTTCTAAGTAAATCAATGGGTGTTGTTGGTTGCTTTCTCTTAATCCTGTTCTTTTTTATTCTTTTAACATTTTAACAAGAATGAATTCTGTAATATCTACAGTTAATTTTGAAAAAAATATATGCAAAGAGAAGATAATATTTATGTAAATCAAATTGCTTTCCAATTTGATGCTAAAGTATAAAGATTTTTTTTACTAGCCAAAAAAAGAAGAGGGGAAATGTATCAAATCATTTTTATGAAACTCAATAAAACTGGATTTTCTGTTTTATATAGGGATGCTTATTAAACTAATTGCTCTCTCTACAAAGAAAAGTGTGCTGAGCAAATAAAAAATAAGGTTTAGCTTGTAAAAGAATATAGGTTAGCCTCTTTTTGAAAAATCATAAAATTCAAAACGTGGAACTGAAAAGAAGTATGTCTTGTAATAAACTTGCAATGATATCTAAGAAAACGAAAGAGCTTTAAAACAGCAATACAGACATCACACTGTATATTATATGGATAATCAGCTATTTTACTAATAGCATAATTTTATGGAATATGCTTCTTAGATTTAAATAGTATATAATCTTAGATATATACTTAATAGATTTATCTTTGAAATGGGAATGAAAATCCAGCTAGTAGGAGTATAATCATGCATAAAGGAGAAAATAGCAAGAGATTGTGTCCTCTTCCAACTCCCATTAATTCTTGCTTTATAAGGGGAAAAATACACATCACTTGAAATTATCTGTCTCTTCCAGTTTCTAAATTTTTTTTTCAAAGTATAGGTAAGTATGCTGAGGGGAACTAGGGCCATAGTAGTAATAAATGAAGGAAAGCATAAATTAAAAGAGCCAGGTATCTTTAGTCCGCTTCAAAGATTAGGAATTTACACTGTAAACAACTTGTTAAAACTTTTCATATGAAACTTATCTAAAATTATCATAAATTATTTTAAGCAATATTGTTGAATTCAGGCTTTAATGTATTAGATAGTATTTGAATAATTTAGGGGTATTTTAAATCAGTTATATTATTCTGTGTATATTTCTAAATTATTAATACCAGTATACTTTAGCTTAAGGCTAAGCACTTTGGGGTCACTGACACATTTGCCAACTTTTGTATCTAGAAAATTGCAGCTATATGCATGCAAAAGATATTTTATTTTCAAAGGTTCTTGGAGCTTTATATTTAGAAGTTCTTGTTTATAATCTAATTTAAGTATGTCATCCCTTAGAACAACAAAGGTAACCAAGTGATATTTTGAGGTTTTTGTTTTAGATATTCTCATAAGGCAAGTCAAAGAAGATGAATGGAACAACTGTGTATTTTGCTGTCCAGCATGGTAAACCAGGAAGATCATGGAGGTTGTAAGCTCTATAGAAGACCACATAGAGAAGGTAGAAATGGAGTAAGCAAGTCACCAGCCCTGAAGCTGAGCTATAGTCAGCCTGGAGAATAAGTATCTGTTTTCTCATTTTCCTAGAAGGGTGACTTTTCAATTAGCTTTGTATTAGTTGTTTAAATTTTCAACATAACTATATTTGTACAGTGGGCATAAAAAGTATTTTCATGCATACAAACAAGTGAGAGTGTATAGACACACACACACACACACACACACACACACACACTCACAAACACAGCAAATACCAAATGCAACAGATCAAGAGATTTTTTTAAATTAAATTAAAAATTAAATGTTCTTTATTCCAGAGTAGTAGTCATTCATATCTTCTAGTCTTAGTTCCACTCTTAGTGAGATGGTTATTTCTCTGGTTATTTTTTAATTTTCCATTGGTGATCAGAACATAGATAAAATATATTTACCAAAGCAAATTCTCTTTTTTCATAACAAAAATAGTACAACCATGAGAGGTCATTTTTAGTTAGTGAGGAAAATTATTTTGTATTCCACACAGCTCTGGACACAAACTACTCTTTATAACCTAAGAGAGACTTGGGACCCCTTAGGAGAGAAGAGCATTTTTATTTAACTTTTACTTGTATGTGGATGGAAGCTTTGTTTCCATCGCCCAAAGGGAATTTGGGTACTTGGTCTGAATCTTACCCTTCAACTTGATTAGCTCTCGTGGATCAGTGTTATTGAAATAATGTTCCACATCCCCAGAAGCTAAACTTTGTTCTTGTAGGAAGGCACATCTCTTCTTACCCTCTGTGTGCCCACACTCAGTAACCATTCTCAGATGGTTTGTCTAAGAGTGAAACCTTATGAGTCCAAGCAACACCATTTTGCAATCTTAGTTAAGCTGTCTGCTCAGGAAGAGAGACCCAGTTAACTGGGACAGCTCTGCTGGATTTATAAAAAGGAAAAATCCTCACATAAAAAGAAATATTTCTGTGGTTTCAATAGAAGACCCTAGGTGCTGCTCGACTCTAAGGCTTTAGATTATACAAACAGCTATTCATTTCTATAGGAAAGATTTTTTTTCATGTGTTTTAATGTGTATTGTCTAAATGGGAATACTTTTTATTCTTGAATTTCGTGCAGATTCAGTGTTTCTACCACGTGCTCACTAAACATGCAATAAATATTTATTAAGCTTCTGATGAGATCAGGGATTGGAATTTGCTGGAGCCCACTGTGATGGACAGCTGCAGAAAAATTGGATGTAATCATTGTCTAGCACGAGCCCTTGTGTGCCATAAAAATCTGGAGAGGCCATCAGAATATCTAGTGCGTGGCTCTCTGCCCTCCATCCCAGGTGCCATGGGTTAAGCCTCTCTTGTCTGGGTTGAGCCCAGGCTACACAAGGCAGAGTTAAAGTTACTGAGATGCTCTTGATTCATATGCGTGCTGAGCTCTCCCTGATCAACTCGTTCCTTTGGGCAATATCACAATTTCATCTTGTTCAAGCTGTCTACATTCCTGTTTACTTAGGTTTGCAAATAGAACTTTAACACTCAAATTAGTACTGACAGTGCAACCTGCAAGGGTTCTAAGTCCTCATTTGCCTTCATTCCAAGGGACAGCACTCTATTTTCAGAGCAATATTGTTTTATATCAAAATTGCTCTCATGGCATGAAAACATAATGGCATGAAAATGCATGGCACGAAAACCCTGCATTCCTGATTTTAAATGCAGCGGTGTGGATGTTAAAGTCAACCCCAAAGGCATCTCATTCCTTGACCAACCTTGTTTCTTTCTTTTGTACTGTCTGTTTTCCTCACGGGGCAGAGAGGCATGTGTAAACAAGATAAAAAAAAATATTTTGAGGACTGTAATTCAATAGTGCATGAACGTGATGTTGTTTTCCTCCCTTTAAAATATATACAACTGCTGCCTACAATATCCTCTTCTGCTAGAAATCTGTTGAACTGTCTGGAGACTCGGGGTCATAATTAGCTGAGAGTAAGTTGCTTTGTCTCTAGTAGACAGAACTAGGTGCAGGAGGCCCAATAAAAAAAAAACAAAACTCCTAAAGAGTCAACTGCCTCTCATTCTGGTTCAGTCTATTAGCTGGGAAATCTTGGCACTAAACCCCAGCTTGTTTCCTTTGCAGAACAGTGGTCAATATGTATAATGTGCAGTCACCACTGACCGCACATCAACATCATCTCAGGAGCTTTTACAAAATATATTTACCTGGGCGTCATCCAGAATAACTTAAATCAGAATTTCTGGGCATGGGGCCTGGATACCTGGATATTGGTATGATTTAAATGCTTCCTAGGTTTCTGCAGCTGACTGGATCAGGAAGAGCTAATAGTCTCTGTATGTGGACATATAAAGCAACCTCCTGCTTTCAAACCCCATACCTCATTGTGGGATGTGAGAGATAAGTGGGCTCTCTGATTCTTGGGACATTTAGTAATTCTGCTTCATAAATGGCCTTGCTTTTAGTTGGCATTCTCTTTGCATTTAGGTGGCATCCAGCTTCCCCCTCTTTGCAAACTTTCACTCATTTTCTTGCTTTTAAAAATTGTGTACACAATTGTGTACACATCTTGCCTGCTATTATCTGTTCATTCTGGAGGATTACCACTTTCTCTTCCCTTTACTAATATTTTAATGGAATCTTGAGAAAAAAGTAGAGATTTCATGTTTAATCCATTGTATTTAGTCCAATGAATTTCCTTCCCAAAGAATATGTTTAAATTTCTCATTATCTGTGGAAGGGCTTGGCTAAATGTCACACTTTCCCCTGTATGCCAGCTTTCCAGCCTTTTCCATAGACCCCACCTTCCCCATTTATTTATATGATGCATCTTTAACCTTCACTTTTCTCAGAGATTCAACTCACCTGTCACATATCCTTGGTTTCTTGGGAGTTGTGAAGAGGAGGAGGGACTTCCTGCATCATTCAGAGGCATTCTTCTCTCCTTTGTCTCTGTCCTACCTACCTACATCCTATCAATGCCCTCTCTTTTACTTTCACAAACTTTATTTATATTCCCTCTCATTAAAGTTCTTTCCAATTTTCTACACATATCTTGTGTTTTTTAACCATTTAAGGAAATAATAATAATTTGAGAAGACTTAGAAAAACAATTAGAAGCCAGGCGTGGTGGTGCACAATTGTAATCCCAGTACTTAGGAGGCTGAGACAGGAGGATCCAGGTTCAGAGCCAGACTCAGCAACTTAGTGAGTCTGTCGACAACTTAGTGAGACCCTGTTTCCAAGTAAAAATGAAACAGGTCCCCAAGTGTAGCCTGGAGGTAGAAGGCCCCTGAATTCCATCCCCAGTATCACAATAAATAAATAAATAAATAAATAAATAAATAAATAAATACTATAATTATATAAAGGAAGGAGTCTTTGTAAAGTATGTTGGAAATCATTCGTATCCATCTTATGAGAAATCTTATAAATGAGAAAAATGCAGAGGACTTAGAAGCATTGTCAACATAAAAAAATGGAGAACTTAAAAACAATGGAGCACATGGACCAGAAAATTCAGAGTATAGAAGGAACACATGAAATTTGAAGGGTTTCTACTATCTCTCACAAACTTCTACCCCATTACTAATATCCATTAAATATACTTTATCTTTTATTCATCAATATAGTCATATACATAGAAATATAGAGGTTTTTATTTTATTTTTGTTTTGTTTCTGTGGTTCTGAGGATTGAACCCAGAGGTATTCTACCTCTGAGCTACACCCTCAGCTCTTTCTATTTTTTTGTATGAAAACAATCTTACTAGGTTGCTGAGAGTCTTACTATGTTGCTGAGGCTGTCATTGAATCTTCAATCCTTCTGTCTCAGCCTCCCAAGTACTGAGGTGACAGGTGTGTGCTACCATTCTTGGTTAAGTTTTATATATTTGTATTAATAGTATATCAGTTTTTGCTACCCCAAAAAGGTAATTACACTCACTTTACTTTGTGGCTTTCTTTTTTTTAATTTACTATTTTGAAAGTCTAGAAATAACTCAAAGCTTCAAGTTCAATTTGATGACTATGGAAATGTCTCTGGGAGGCAAACATCAGGAGGAAATGAATAATATGCAAGCAAGATTGTTTTATTCTTGAAAATCTGAATGTCTCTCTTAGAAGAAACTTTTGAATAAAGTTATAAACTTCCATTGTCTCAAGTTACTTCTTAGTGTTACTTTAATTATAATTTTAATTACTTTTTTTCTTACTTTTTTTTAAGTGTTAGCAGTATGGAAAATTCAGATAGATTACAATGCCACCCCTAGAGATATACCTGAATTCAGCTCAACACAAAATTACCTGATCAGTAAACATTTTAATAAGCTCACTGAGGCTTAATGACTTCAATTGTTTTCATCATAACATATGTCCATATAAACATACTAATTTTATATATTTCACAGGTATAACAAAAATGATTATTTTCAGCTTTAAATTTTTGATGCTTTGCCAGTATAAAAATTAGGAACAAACTAAACATAAACTACCTGATCAGCCATATTTTAAGACTAAAATCTACTCTGTAGTTATAAGCATATCACTATTGCATAGTGTGTGTGTGTGTGTGTGTGTGTGTGTGTGTGTGTGTGTGTGTGTGTTAGCTGGGGTTCCCCAGCAGAACAGTACCAATAGAAATTCACTCATGTGAATTATAAGGTAAAAAATCATAAGATCTGAAGTCAGTATCTGGAGACCCAAGAGAGCTAATGGCATAGTTCTATCCAAATACAAAGGCCCAAGTCTCAGGGTAGCTGATGGTGTGAGATCCAGTACAAGTCTGGAATCCAAAGATATGAGAAATCCCAAGATCCAAAGACAGGAATTCAAAGATAGGGGAAAACCAATGACTCAGTTCACAGACAAGCAGAGAAAAAGAGAGAAAGAGAGAGGGTTGCCATTTGGTTTTGTTTAGGTCTTCAGTCATTGGATGAGGTTCATCTATATTGGGGAGGAAAATATGCTTTCTTTAGTCTATGGATTAAAATGTTAATCTTATCCATAAACATCATAAAGGGAACATCATGAATGTTTAACAAAATATCTGGTCGCCCTGTTATAAAATATTATGATTTTATATATATATATATATATATATATATATATATATATATATACCATACAACACTTCTAAATTATGTATATCTACAATCTACATGTATATACAAACACAAGCTTTTCACATTCATATTTTAGTTGTTTTTAAAGAAAAAAAGAAACAGAGATGGAAAATATTAGAGAGTCAACTTATCTGTTAAAAGTACTCTCTTTTTAGATATTAATTGTGCAATTTTCCTATTCTGTGAACATATTCTGGAAGTATTTAAGATTTAAATATGATTCTATGAAATCAGTAGTTGTCAGAGCAGACCTGTTTAAACCCAGAGGAGTGGATGTTAACCAGGCATCTCATTATGTTGAGTGTGAGGACCCACTTCTTTCCTCTCAAGTGTTTTTTCAGTATATAATTATACCATATGTAAGATTCTGTTCAACTTGGTTGGTGGCATGTCCAATCAAGTACACAATGAGGCCATTTTAATTTTAATTAGACAATTCCAGGGCATACCCCCATTTTAATTTTGACTTCTAGAGAAAAAATGTCAAAACTTTTAAACACTGAGTAATGTAGAAGAAATTGTCCCTCAAATCTGAAGTAGATTTTGAAAATCTAGAAACAAAGAGGAACATTGATCATTAAATTATATAAATTTAACACCTTTGAGATTAAATAACTTTAAAACTGTGAAACACTTTAATTCATCAATGTGATCTTGAATACCCAAATCATGTACACCACAATGAGATAAACCAAAGATAGGGTGCTATCTTATACTTAACAATCTGAGCTGGTGGCAGAAATTATATTTGAAAAACGAATCAGTCTGAGAAAATGAAACATTTAATTTTGAACATTAGAACTTAACATTTTTAAGTTCCATCATTTTTTCTGCAAATGACACAATTTTGTTCTTTATGGTTGAGTACAATTCCACTGTGTGTATACATCATAATTTTGTGATTGTTCATTTGTTGGTGGACACCTAGGCTGGTCCCATAATTTTGTTATTGTAAATTGTGCTGCTATAAACATGGATATGCACATACTGCTGTAATATTCTGACTTAAATTTCTTTGGAAAGATGCCCAAGAGTTATACAGTTGGGGCCTATGGTGGTTTCATTTGCAGTCTTCTAAGAAACCTCTACACTGATCTCATAGCAGCTCTGCTAGTTTGAAGCCCCACCAACATTGTATAAGGATTCCTATTTCCTCATATCCTCACTATAATTTATTATTGTTTGGTTCTTTTTTTTTTTTTAGCTCCCATTCCCAGCTGCATGTTAAAGGCACTTGGGATTCACATTAAAGGTAGAGATCATAGAGATCCCTCGGCCTCACTCCAGAGATGTTGCATCATAGGTAGGTCTGAGATTATGCCAAGAAACCTGTATGTTCTTTTTTTATTTAAATTGTTTATTTATTTTTTTAATTTTTATTGGTGCATTGTAATCATATATCACATTGGAATACAAGACTTGAGAGGATATACAAGCACACATCATCCAATTAGCCCTCATCCACTCCCCATCCCATTCCCTCCCGCTCCCTCGAGCCCATGCTTGTTTGGTGATTAACTTTGATACATTTGTTTATGTACCACCTGAGTTTTAAAGAGGTTCCATCCTCCCCCATCCCATACCCTCTGATTGGTCACCTTAATTGCTTTGCTATAGGGCCCTTTCTATAACTCGACCTCTTCCTGTTACCCCTTTCCTCCTAGTTATTGCTGATTAGGGGAAGCATCTGGTTTTTACTTTCTGCGATATTTCTCTGTGCATGCCGTGTTGCAAGTACTGATCCTACTCTTGACAGCCCCAGTAGTAGCCTGGCTACCCGGTGGACTGATCCAGACCTCGCTGGCTCAAGCAGTGGCCTTGCCTCATGGGAGGCCCCGATTCTGGCCTCACTGGCCCCCACATTGGCCTAACCCCTTGGCTGGCTTTGATCCCGGCCTCAGTGGCCCCATCACCAGCCTAGCCTCAAGGCAGGCTGGCCCCCACATCGGCCTAACCCCTTGGCTGGCTTCAATCCCAGCCTCAGTGGCCCCAACACTGGTCTAGCCTCAAGGCAGGCTCCATCCCAGCCTCACTAACCCTGGCTCCAGCCTAACCCCTCGACAGACTCCTAACCTGGCCTCAGAGGCCCCAGCACCGGACTTGCCTCACAGCAGGTTCTGATCCCAGCCTCGCTGGCCCCGGTACCAGACTAAACCCTCAGCAGGCTCCGATTCCGGCCTCTGAGGCCCCAGTAGTGGCCTTGCCTCAAGGCAGGCTCCAATGCCAGCTGCTGGCCCCATCACTGGCCTAAACCTCGACAGGCTCTAATCCTGGCCTCAGAGGCCCCAGCACCAGCCTTGCCTCATGGCAGGCTCTGATTCTGACCTTGCTGACCCCGGTACTGGCCTCACCCTTCAGCAGGTTCCGATCCCGGCCTTGGAGGCCCCAGCACTGGCCTTGCCTCTAGAGAGGCTCCGGTGCCGGCCACTGGCCCCAGCACCGACCTACCCCTCGGCAGGCTCCGATCCTGGCCTCAGAGGCCTCAGCACTGGCCTTGCCTCATGGCAGGCTCCGATCCTAGCCTCAGTGGCCCCGGCACCAGCCTTACCCCTTGGCAGGCTCCAATCCAGGCCTCGGAGGCCTCAGTAGTGGCCTTGCCTCAAGGCAGGCTCCGATACCGACCACTGGCCCTGGCACCACCCTAACCCCTCTGCAGGCTCTGATCCCAGCCTCAGAGGCCTCAGAAGTAGCCTTGCCTCACAGCAGGCTCTGATGCCGGCCGCTGGCCCCAGCACCAGCCTAACCCCTCGGCAGGCTCCGATTCCGGCCTTGGAGGCCTCAATAGCGGCCTTGCCTCATGAAGGCTCCAATGCCAGCCGCTGGCCCCGGCACCAGCCTAACCCCTCAGCAGGCTCTGATCGTGGCCTTGGAGGCCCCAGCACCAGCCTTGCCTCACGGCAGGCTCTGATCCCGGCCTTGCTGGTCCTGGCACTGGCATAGCCCTTTGGCAGGCTCCGATCCCGGCCTCGGAGGCATCCATAGCAGCCTTGCCTCACGGAAGGCTTCGATGCTGGCCGCTGGCCCTGACACCGGCCTAACCCCTCGACAGGCTCCAATCATGGCCTCAGAGGCCCCAGCTCCGGCCTTGCCTCACGGCAGGCTCCAATCCCAGCCTCACTGGCCTGGTCACCGGCCTAACCCCTCGGCAGGCTCCAATCCCAGCCTCACTGGCCCCAGCACTGGTCTAACCCCTCGGCAGTCTCTGATTCCGGCCTTGGAGGCTCCAGCACCGGCCTAGCCTAACGGCAGGCTCCAATCCCAGCTTTGTTGTCTCCATCGCTGGCCTTGCCCCTTGGCAGGCTCCAATCCGAGCTTTGTTCCATGTTCTCTAGGGTGCGTGGTGGTAGCATTCTGCCTCTGGGGTTATTACTTCAAAAGTTCCAGGTGTGATGCATCAGGTCTCTGCCTCCCCTGAGTACTGGCCACTGTCATTGCCTCTGCCTTCGCCATTTCAAATCTTTCCCAAGCTCTTTTTCTACTCTGAATGTTGCCCTAAGCATGCACGATGGTAGCATTCGAAGTTTGGTGTAATTTCATCAAAAAATAAGGTTGGTAGGATCAGATTTCTGCCTCTCCTGGATATAAGTCTCCACCGCCATCACAGAGACCATGTCCAACACCGCTTTCCTCCTAGGTGTCTGCTAAACTCTCTCCTTACAGGTGATGTCCAAGATTCTTAAGAATGTAGAGAAGAAGCAGTCCTCCTTTGTGGGGAATTTTTCCAAAAGTTCCAGTTCATTTGGATAAGTTTTGTCCGCATCTCCGGTATCCTGGCATTCGCCACGGCCTTTTTGACCCCTCTCTGATATTTTTCTTTTTTCCTTTTCTTTTCCTTTTTTTTTTAATAAGAGAAGACAGTATGTGTGGTATGTGAGGTTGTGGGATCAGGCACTCAGTAGCACGGTGACACGGGCCCAGTTTCCAAGGGGGTCCAGCGTGCTCGGCACAACTCCACCAGGGGCCCAGAGTCCTGTGACCCAGACCCCGGCTCTTCTGGGGTCTGGCGTGTCCCGCTTGACCCCCGCCTGGGGCCCAGGGCCTTGCGACCCTGCCCCGGTTTCTCCAGGGGTGCAGTGTGTTCCGCGCAATCCCTCCCAGGGCCCAGTTTCCTGAGACCCGGGCTCCGGCTCCTATTGTTTGGTTCTTGATGATTGCCATTCTAACTGGAGTTAGATGGAATCTCACTAGAGTTTTTATTTAAATTTCCCTGTTTACTGATGATGCTGAACATTTTTCATACATTTATTGGCCATTTGTATTTCTTTTTTTGAGAACTGTAGATTCACTTCAATGCCCATTTTTTATCGGGTTAATTTTTAGAATTAAAATGTTAAGGTCTTTGTATATTTTAGATATTAGTTCTCTGTCAAAGGAATAGCAGGCAAAAATCTCTTTCCATCCTATAGGCTCTGTCGTTAGACTCTTGATGATTTCCTTTGCTGGACTGAAACTTTAAATTAATGTCATCCCATTTATTAATTGTTTTAATTTTTGAACTTTGAAAATCTTATTGAGAACATTTCTACCAGTACCTATGTGTTGAAATGATGGACCTATGCCCTCTTCCAGTAACTGCAAACTTTCTTATCTAATTTTCAGGTATTTGATTTATTTTAAATTGATACTTATGCAGGTTGAAAGATTGGGCAAGGCCGGTACTGGGGCCTCGAGGCCAGGATAAGAGCCTGCTGAGGGGTTAGGCCGGTGCTGGGGCCAGGGAGGCCGGCATCGGAGCCTGCCATGAGGCATGACCAGTGCTGGGGCCTCCAAGGCCGGGATTGGAGCCTGCCGAGGGGTTAGGCCAGTGCTGGGGCCAGTGAGGCCGGCATCGGAGCCTGCCTTGAGGCAAGGTCGATACTGGGGCCTCTGAGGCCAGGATAAGAGCCTGCTGAGGGGTTAGGCCGGTGCTGGAGCCAGTGAGGCCAGCATTGCAGCCTGCCATGAGGCATGGCAGTGCTGGGACCTCCGAGGCCAGTATAGGAGCCGGCCGAGGGGTTAGGCCGGTGCTGGGGCCAGCGAGGCCGGCACTGGAGCCTGCCATGAGGCAAGGCCGGTACTGGGGCCTCCGAGGCCGGTATTGGAGCCTGCCGAGGGGTGAGGCCGATGCTGGGCCAGCGAGGCCGGCATTGGAGCCTGCCGTGAGGCAAGGCCGGTGCTGAGGCCTCCGAGGCCGGGATTGGAGCCTGCCTTGAGGCAAGGCCGGTACTGGGGCCTCCGAGGCCAGGATAAGAGCCTGCCGAGGGGTTAGGGCGGTGCTGGGGCAAGTGAGGCCGGTATCAGAGCCTGCCGTGAGGCAAGGCCAGCATCGGAGCCTGCCGTGAGACATGGCCAGTGCTGGCGCCTCCTAACCCGGGAACGGAACCTGCCGAGGGGTTAGGCCAGTGCTGGGGCCAACGAGGCTGGCATTGGAGCCTGCCGTGAGGCTAGGCCGGTGCTGGGGCCTCCGAGGCCAGGATTGGAATCCTGCCAAGGGGTTAGGCCGGTGCAGGGGCCAATGGCCAGCATCGGAGCCTGGCATGAGGCAAGTTCACTCCTGCGGCCTCCAAGGCTGGGACCAAAGCCAGCTTAGGGGTTAGACTGGTGCAGGGGCCAGCGAGACCAGAACTGGGGCCTCCCATGAGGCAAGGCCGCTGCTTGAGCCAGTGAGTTCTGGATCAGTCCACTGAGTAGCCAGGCCACTACTGGGACCATCAAGAGTGGGATCGGGACTTGCAACACAGCATGCACAGAGAAATATCGCAGAAAATATAAATTAGACGCTTCTCTTAATCAGCAATAACTAGGAGGAAAAGGGCAACAGGAAGAGGTTGAGCTATAGAAAGGACCCTATAGTGAAGCAACTAATGTGACCAATCAGAGGGTATGTAATACTGGAGGACGGAGCCTCTTTAAAATGCAGGAGGTACATAAACAAATGTATCAAAGTAAATCACCAAAGAAGTGTGGGATGGAGGGAGGGGGAGGGAATGGGATGGGGGCTGGAGGAGGGCTAATTGGATGATGTGTGCTTGTATATCCTCTCAAGTCCTGTACTCCAATGTGATTGATATATGACTACAATGCAGCAATTTAAAAAATAAATTAATAAAAAAAGAAAAAAGATTGGTACTTAATTCCATTCTTCTACAAATGGATAGCCAAATTTTTCATTACCATTTGTTGAAAAGGCTATTTTCTCCAGCATATGCATTTAGCAACTTAAAAAAAAAATCAACTGGCTATACATATGAGGATTTCTTAGCCTCATAAAGTGATTTAGTTTAATGTTTTCTTTCATATGTGGAAGCTAGAAAGAAATTGGTTAACAAAAGAGACATAAGATAAAGAAATAAAGACACCAATGGAGCAATGGAGAGGATTTAAGGGAAAGAGGAGGGGGTAGGGACATAATAAATGTTTATGAAAACACCAATAACAATCTTAAAGACATGTCAGCGAAAATGTAGAGGAAAGAGGAGGGACATGGCGGCAAATGCATCGTGTTGTGTGCATGTATATTTCTATTACTCTATACCTCAATATGATGTATAAGTACTGCACACCAACAAAGGTATAAAAATAAATTTATTGAAAAAAATTTTAGACCTTTCAGGAAGATGGCAACTGAGGGAAACAGCACATATCAGTCCTGCTGACACTGGATCTCTATAACCATGAACACAGCATTATGACAAAAGAAAGAATCCAGCATAATTTTTAAAATGCACAAGTGAAAGGCTGCAGGAAAAAAAACAGGTAGAAGGCAGATCAGAGAGCAAAAAAGTACCCTGCTTACCTCCAATGGCTGGAGCCTCGGATGCTGCAGTGATGCCATCTTACGTCATTGCTCCAGACTGCGAGAGACTCACACACACACAAAAAAAACCAAAACCAAGACCAAAACAAAACAAAAACAAAACAAACAAAACACACACACACACACACACAAAAAAAAAAAAAAAAAACAATAACTTGAAATGAAGTAAGCAGCTGCAGCCCATTGGAATTATAAGCCATTAGTTCTTCTTGTGCAAACACCAGATATGACTTGCAGCAGTGACAGCAGAGCTCAACATGCCCTCAGAGATCTAGAGCAGCACACAACAACACTGTCCCCCAAGAGAATGCCAAGTGCCAAGTGCAGTGGGATAAACTTGCAGGGTTTGAAACTTTGTGCTTCAACCTGGAGAAGGTAGGGATACAGCCTATTGTTGGTAGTAGCAGAGGCTTGGATTAGAAGACAGCACACAGGGAAAAATTAGGCAAAAAGGCCTATAGTCCCCTAGTAGGTTCTCTGATATCACCACGGACCACCCAATCATGGTCAATAGGGAGAGATAAGACCAACCCAGCCCTAGTTGTGAAGAAAAGGGACTCCTAAATATACACTGAGTCTGGTCCCAGCAGCACCCACTGCCTATACAGGCAGAGAGACTGAGGCTCTGCACTGGTGGAAAGCATAGAGAGTGAACTATGCTTAAAACCAGATCTATCTCCATTGATACCAGCCATCTGCATAGACTGAGAGAGACTCGGAGAACAGGGTTGCAGCAGAAAAGGTAAAAGTGACACATGGCGTTTGCATAGAGAGATACTGTAGAGGCCAAGTCTAATGAGTATTTATATATTTGTAGGGTTGCATTATTTATTTACTGTTTTGTCTGTATGTATGTGTATGTATATGTGTATGTGTGTGTATATGTATACTTCTTTGTTTGCTCTCTTCCTCACCCCTTTTACAAGCCTCTTCCCTTGTACATATCTACTCTCTTCTCTTCATATCTTTCTTTTATTTTCTTTGTCTTGTATTAAATCTACTTTATATCACTATACTAAATATTCTACATTGGTTACTAGTACTGACTACGTATTCACTATCTCTAATCTCTACTATATACCACATTACCAAACTCATACTCTCATTCTATTTGATCCTATATGTGGCTTTAACCTATTCTTGCATTTGCAACTTCACTTTACTCCTCACTCAGCCTTCACCATTAAATACAATACAACTTGTCCTGGTATACACCAGCTGACATCTACAGACTAAGAGAAATCTATCAAAGGCAACAAATACAAACTTCTGAAATCATGTGAAGGAGGAATAACAAGTAAGCAATGAGGTTCCGTGACTACACAGTAACAGAACCGGACAACAGAGAGTTGCAGAGATCTTCAAAACAACAAATGAGAAATTTAACAGTAACCCCAGAGTAGTGGCACATGCTTGTAATGCCAGGATTTGGGAGGGTGAGACAGGAACTAAACAACCCCAGCTATTTAGTGAGGCCCTTTGCAACTCGATGAGACTGTTTGAAAATAAAATTTAAAAAATAGGGCTGGGAGTGTAGCTCAGGGGTAGAATCCCCTGGTGTTCCATCCTCCAAAAAAAAAAATAATAATAACAGTAGAAATGATACAGGACATCCAAAAAGAATTTAGAGCTTGAAAGAAATAAAGAATGCAATAATTGAAGTGAAGATAACAATATAAACTATAAACAATAGATTAGACCACATGAAGAATAGAATATCACTCTTAGAAGATGATCACTCCAAAAATGAAAAATTAGTATATAATTTAAACAAACACAATTTGACAGCAATCCTTGAACATTGAAGAGATATGGGCCCATTTTAAAGAACTAACCTAAGAATAATAGGCATAGGGAATAGAAGGTAAAACCAAAAGGATCAAAAATCTTTTCAAAGAAGTAATATCAGATAAATTTCCAAATATAGCAAAAGAAGTTGATAAACAGTTATAAGAAACTTATAGAACTGCCTTTAGACAAGATCAGAGAAAAAAGCCAGGCATGGTGGCACAAGCTTGTAATCCCAGGATTTGGGAGGCTGAGACTGATCACGGTTTGAGGACAGCCTCAGCTACTTAATGAGGCCCTCTTCAATTTGGTGATACCCCATTTCAAAATAAAGAATAAAACATATAGAGCTGGGGGTGTAGCTCAGAGGTCAAATGCCCCTGGATTCCATCCCCAAACCCACACACTCACACACACAAAAAAAAAATTCAGAGAAAAAGTTCACCACAGTACATAATAGTCAAACTGACCAACACAGAAGCCAAGGAGAGAATCTTAAAGACAACAAAAACAAAAGACCAAGTGACATTCAGCAGCAAACCAATTAGAGTCACTCCAGACTTCCCAAACCAAGTTATAAAAGCCAGAAAGGCCTACAGTAACATGTTCCAAATTCTGAAAGAAAACAACTTGAAACCACAAATTTCCTACATAGCAAAACTATCTCTCAAATTTTATGGGGAAGTAAAAATCTTCCAGGACAAACAGAAGCTAAAAGAATTTATGTTTTCCACATAAGCACTAGAGAAAATACTCATAGAGATTAACTGCAAAGAAGAAATAAGTAATACATGCCAACATCAGAGAAACAAGAATTTCCCTCAGGCAAACGACTAAGCAAAGAAGAACAAACACTATCTCAAACAAAAGTTAAAACTCAAAATGTTAGGAATTAAAAATCATCTCTCAAAAATTACACTGAACATAAATGGCCTCAACTCACCAATAAAAAGATATAAGGTGGCAAAGTGAATTAAAAACCAGAATCCATCTATATGCTGTCTGCAAGAAGCACACCTTACAAGTAAGGATAGTAACAAACTAAAGATGAAGGACCGTAGCAAGGTAATCCATGTCAACAGAACTCTAAGACAAGGGGTAGCAACTATGATATCAGGCAAGTTAGACTTCAATCCCAAACGTATCAGAAGAGACAAAGCAGGTCATTTTTTACTGGTAAAAAGAACTATCTAGCAAGAGTTAGAAATAACAATAGTCAACATTTATGTCCCAAAGGTGCAGCTACTTCCATAAAAAAAACTCTTGGTGCCATTAAGTCACACAAAGATCCCAATACAATAATATTGGGAGATTTCAACACCCCTCTCACACTGCTAGAATGGTTTTCCACAAAAAAATTTCAGTAAAGATGCCTCAGACCAAAAGAACAACATTAATTAAATGGACCTATTAAACACATATAGAATATTCTACCCAACTACAGCAGAGTTCACATTTTTTTTCAATTGCTCATTAAAACTTCTCCAAAGTAGATCACATCCTGGGGCACAAAGTGAGCACTAGTAAATTAAAAAAATGTGACACACTTCCATGTGACTTTTTAGATCATAATGGAATGAAACTAGGAATAGAAGAACTGAAACTTTCCCTATTTGCAGATGATGTGATCCTAAGAAGACCCAACAAATTCAATCAAAAAGCTTATAGAACTGATCAAAAAATTCAGCCAAGTGTCTGGATACAAAATCAATCCTAAAAAATGAGAAGCTTTTCTGTATGCCAACCATAAATCCACTGAAAAAGAAAAGAAATTCAGAAAACACTTCCACTCAGAATACTTCACACAAAAAATACTTAGGGATGAACCTAACCAATGAGGAAAAAAAACCTCTACAACAAACATTATAAAACATTAAAAAAGAAATTTAAGAAGGCATTAGAAAATGGACATATCTTTCATGTTCTTTATAGACAAAATAAATAACATCAAAATGGCCATTCTTGCAAAAATTATCTACAGTTTCAATACAATACCCATTAAGTTATCAAAGTCATTCCTCAGAGACATTGAAAAATTAGACCTTAAATTTATTTGAAACAATAAAAATCCCACAATAGTCAAGTAGTTCTCAGCAACAAAAACCATGCAAGAGATATCACAATACCTGACTTCAAGCTTAACTAAAAAGCCATAGTAATAAAAACAGTAGGGTACTGGCACAAAAACAGACACATAGACCAATGGAGCAGCATGGAAGAATTAGAAACAAATCCACACACTTCAAACCAATTGATAGCCTCTTCAACAAATGATGTTGGCAAAACTAGCTAACCATATGCAGAAAAGTGGAAATAAACCCTAATTTCTCACAATGCACAAGAGCCAATTCAAGATGTATCAAAGACTTGGAAATTAAACTAGAGACCTTGCAGTTCCTTGAAGAGGGCATAGGTACAAACTTTCTCAACAAGACCCCAAAGGGACAAGAAATTAGTTCCACTAAAGAGCTTGTGTAAAGCAAAGAAAACTATTAAAAACCTCAACCAAAAGCCAATAGAATGGGAGAAGATTTTTGCCACCTACTTCTCTGATAGAGGACTAATATCTAGAATACAGAGAACTCAAGAAGCTCAGCACTAAGAAAACATATAACCCAATTTAAAAATGGGCAAGTGAACTAAATAGACACTTCACAAAAGAAGAATTTCAAATGTTCAATAAATGTATGAAAAAATGTTCACCATCATTATCAATCAGAGAGATACAAATCAACTACACTGAGATTTCATCTCTTTAATGGCAATCATAAAAATACAATTACAAATGCTGGTGAAGATGTGGAGAAGTGGAAACTCTAATGCATTGTTGGTGGGATTGCAAATTAGTGTAGCCACTTTGAAAAACAGTTTGGAGGATCTTCAAAAGAATGGGACTGTACCTATCATATGATCCAGCAATACCATTTCTGGGTATCTACCCCAAAGAATGGAAACAAAACTACCAAACTAATGCATGTGTATCTATGTTCATAGCCACACAATTCACAGTTGTCAAACTATGGAACCAGCACGGTGTCCATCAACAGATGAGAGGATTACAAAACTATGTATATGTACATGATGAAACTTTACTCAACCTTAAAGAAGAACACAATTGTGTCATTTACAGGGAAATAGATGGAACTTTAGAACATTACACTAAGTGAGATTAGTCACAAAAAGTAAGAAATAGTATGCTCTTTCTAATATGTGGAAGCTACGGAGAAAATGGTACATAGAACTCTGGATAAAGGAGAAACTATAGATGAGCAAATAAGTCAATTTAACTGATGGGGATGGAAAGGGAAAAAGATGAAATTGCCTAATGAGGTACATTCACAAACATCTAGAAGTCAATCACTAAGCCAAACATGAGAAGGGATAGAGGAGGTAATGATGTGGGAATTGGGGAAAGCCTAAAGAAGTGATGTGTGCATGCATGCCTCTACCATCTTGTACCCCATTAAGATGTATGACTACAATGCACCAATAAAAATTTTTAAAAACAAATGAAATGTTTACCTTTTGTTTACTCTGATATAACTATACTAATGATAAAATAACAAAATAGATGATGCCCATGCTAATTTTCTTTTTCATCTTTTTTTTTCTTCTTTCTATTCCAGAACTCAGACTTTTTGTTTACTTCATAAACTTTCTTCATTTATCCACAATTTGCCTCTCATTTTATTCATAACAATCTCCTAAAGTCAAGTAGGGGTTCATCAGAGAAGCCACTGCTACACCTTATAACCTGCAATATACAAAAATCCCACCCCACGTTTTCCTGTTCTTAAGTTTCATTCCTAAATTATGTGAATATATGTTGTATGCACTCCAAATATTTCTAGATATTAATTCATGCTTCTGGGCCATTTTTGAAAATTATAAGCATCTTGTTAACAATTTTGAGATATACAGCCATTTGTAAATATTGTAAGCCCAAAGAAAATAATAGTGATGATGATGATGATAATAATAATAATAATAATAATAATAAATAGATAATTTTAAAATTTTCAAAGCAAGTAGTATATAAACCTAGAATCTATAGCCATAAAGGAAAAAAACCTCTTTGTTATCACTAAATATGTAAAATGATATTGTGATTTCCATTTATTCTTGGGCTAGGTTGTTTCTTCTGGTTGGTGCTGTGCTTGCAAGGAAATCAGTCGTGATTAATTAACTTCATTAGGAAACTCAAGTATGAAATATTTCAAATCAACTCAAAGTGCATATTTGAAAATTATAAATGGTTCAAAACTTTAAAGTCAATCCATCACCTTCTCCAGAGCTATGTTTTCTCCAATATTAATGTTGCCTCCAATTATGCACATTTTTGCACATGACTATTAACTAGAGATTTTACAGGGTAAAGTCTCAGGCTTAAATTTGCAGTTTTAAGATAATCTATCCATCATTTCTATCACAGAAATTATAAGTATAGTACATATATTTTCTTCTTTGGAACTTGATACCAATATTCTTTCTGGGGTCTCTCATATTTTTAAGATCTTTCTTTTAGATCGTCTTCAAAAAAACACTGTTTCAAGAATACTATAGTGATATATACACATACATGTTTATAGCAGCAGAATTTATAATAGTGAAATTATGAAATCAACCTAGATGTATATTAAAAAATGAATGGATAAATAAAATTAAATATATACACACAATAAAATTTCACTCATCCATAAGAATAATTCAGGAAAATTGATGGAACTGGAGAAAATTATGCTAAATGTGATCATCTATTTTTAGAAAGTCAAGTGTCATATGTTTTCTCTCTTATGTGGAAGCAAGAGAAAAAAAATAACCTTATGAAATTTAGGAAAGAGACTAGTAGAGCAGAAGAAAGGGATAGAGGGAGGGGAGGAAAAGTAGATATTTGGGTAAGGGGACAGAAAAAATAATCAAAATAATATATGAGATATATATATATATATATATATATATATATATATATATATATATATATATATATATTTCAAGAAGCAGAAATAATTAGCTGACGGCCTTAGGTCCATGTTTGCACCAAGTTCACGGTCTTCTTGGGAAGTTCCTAGTCAAAAGGAAAGGATAACCTTTACTCAGAGACTTCTTTTCTGATTAGAAATTTTGGAGGAATGAATTGCAGAGTGAGACTTTGCCTACTTAGTTTTTCCTTCTCTCTCCCCTTTTACAGGTGTCCGACTCACATCTTGATGTAAAATATTGTCCCTTCCACTTCTCTTACTCTCTTTTATCCTTTACAGATGTTCTTCCAATTAAATTCCATACACATCTAATACAGTTTGCTTCTTGGAGGATCAAAACACTATGTTCTTTACAAACTTTTTCTCAACGACCCTGAAAATCTTGGTGTTTTCCAAGGATCCATTCTCTGATCTTATTTTGTTTTAGGCACTCCCATATGTTCAATGCAGCATCTATTTCTTGCTATATACCAGAACATTATCTCTAGCACAAGTTACTTTCTGGACAACCAGAACAATATATACAGCTTATTCTGGGAGATCTTCACTTTTCAGACCTACAGTCACTATAAAATCAATAGATTATAAATTAAATGTATCATTACCTTGAACCTACCAAATATATACAGCTTATTCTGGGAGATCTTCACTTTTCAGACCTACAGTCACTATAAAATCAATAGATTATAAATTAAATGTATCATTACCTTGAACCTACCAAATATACTCTTCTTACTGTTATTATCCAGCACAGTAAATTCCAACACCATCCACTGAGGGAAAAAAAATCAATTACCTAAGTGAAAAAACTGGTTTTTATCTCACACCTTTTTCTTTGCCCAGTAAACTCAACATGGTCTATCAATACTGGGGATAGAACCTACAGGCATTCTACCTCCCAGCTGCACACCAACCCTTTTCTTTTTCTGGTACTAGGGATGAAACCCAGGGGCATTCTATCTTTAAGCTATACCCCCAGCCATACACACATATGGTGGTACTGGGGTTCCTGGAAACCTTTCTACCTCTGGGCTACACTCCCAGACCTATTTTATACTTTTTTAAATTTGGAAACAGGGTCTCTTAAGCCAGCGCAGCTGGTTTTGAACCTGCAGGATCCTCCTGTCTCTGCCTCCCAAGTGGCGTGGGGATTACAAGCGTGCGCCACCATGACTGGCCCCCAGCCATATTTTTTATTTTGAAACAAGGTCTCACTGAGTTGCAAGGGACCTCACTAAGTAGCTGAGGCTATCGCAAACCATGATCCTTCTGTCTCAGCCTCCCAAATGCTGGGATAGCAAGCATGCACCACCACATCCAGCTTTATTTTTTAAAAACAGGGTCTCACTGAGTTGCAAAGGGCCTCACTAAGTAGCTGAGGCTGTCTGTGAACCACAATCCTCCTATCTCAGCCCCCTAAATTCTAGGACCTCTTTTTGATATCTTATGATCCTACTTTTCTCATGCCATATTTAGCCAACTATAGACTTAACAAGGTTGCAGGGAGGAGAAAGCTGAGTATCAGGATCACTCCAGTAGAGAAACAAAAACCAAAAAAGCCTTTTCATGATGTTAAATTTCAGAAAATCTCTTAAAAGGGAGGTACCACTTTATCTGGCATCCTATGTGAAGCGTTGGGCAGAAAAGAGAGGAATTGTTTAGAATGTCTTTATAAGTAGATTTAGACCTTGCACTACCAAGCAATTGCTGGAGCCTGCTTGCTTTATTTATTTATTTATTTATTTACTTTGTGGATAAACTGAAGCAAAGCAGCTCCAGATGATTGAATCTTGACAAAATAGAGAACTGGGAAAAGTACAGTAATTGAGAATAGAAAATCTGTCTCTTAATTGGTCAGTCCAGTTCCCCCCTCCTCTTGACTACTACCGGATTTCAGCAAGTCCGGTTGGTAGTCATAAAATTACCAGTTTCCCCCCCACCTTTTTTTTTTACATAATCCAAATGATTCTTATTGGAAAAACTTAAGAACTCATGTGATAACAGATATGGACCTTGGTTTGGGAAGATTCCTTAATAACTGGGCTTCTGCTAGATCAGATATTTTCACAATAAAAATCATTGTTGGACACGTTTCATCATAAACATGAGACATTCCGGTCATTTGTTTTAAAATAGAATATAACAAAACACCAATTTTCAAGTTTGGAAAGTAAAAGAATCCTCCATAAGCAAGTTTCAAAAAACATTCATTGGCACTCATCTTTTATCTGAAAGGATAAAATAGGAAGGGAGGAGTTAATCAAGAAAAGACGATTATGACTATGGAAGAAATAAAATCCATATTGAGGAGAGGACTAGGGAACATAAAGGCAAAGGTCTGCCCAAGGCTCAGAGAATGATGAGCCAATAGGAGCTGAGGGATTTCAGGAGGAGCTCTCCTGGGAGCAGAAGAGGGCAAAGGTGAATGTTTTCAACCAAGGGCAAAATAATGTTCAGAGTAATTTTCTGACTCTCTTATATAGTTTGGGAAGAATTGTTGATGGAACACAGGAAATGAAGCAAGTGGAAGGAAATAGCTCGAGAAAATTTAAAAAAAAAGGAAAGGGAAAAAGAAAATACAGTCGCAGAACATGACTTAGGAGAGAACAGTGTGAAGAGAATAAAAATAAAATACAAGTTGAATATTGAATTTACAAATATATTACTTGTGATATTAAACTTGTGCTATTAGAGCATGTATGAAAATAATCTCATTAAAAGAATTTGTACAGGAACCTTAAAGGGAAAGGTAGACGGCCTCTTGACAGGGCAGATATTCTCAAACTAGCACACACCAGAACTTACCTGGAGTTTTGTTCAAACAGGAATTACTGAGACTCATTCTCAGTAGAACTGGAGTGGGGCCTAAGAATTTTTTACTGTCAACAGGTCATAAAGTGTTGCTGCTTCTGTTGTGGGTTTAGAAATTTGACCCCAACAACTACAGCTATAGGGTATCTTACCTGCTGTGCTAATCAACTGGACTCTACTTCATAGCAGACCTTATTTGTTGTAGTTCTTCCACAAAAGCACTTGGGATGCAACAAAAATTGTTTAAACACAGTAGGCACAGCCTTTTTTCCTCCCACCCACAAAGGAGAAATCTATATATGCTGACTCACTTTACTGCTTTGCTATCCCTAGGGAAAAGACTCTTGTTTGATGACAAAGAATCTCCATTAATCTACCTAAGAAGAAGTGGCTTTTGGAAAACCATATAAAAAAGTAGCAATTGGTTAAAACTGTAAGTGATTTAATCTTGCAAGCAAGGGGGAAATTAATTCCAGTTTTGCATTAATTTTTACCCCTGGATGGCTTTAGGTAGGTACTTAAGACAGTTTTGAGATTTACACATGTAGATTCCTCAGTCTATTGTTATATTTTCTTCAGAAATGACAAATGAGTACAAGGAGAGATTCTATTTTCCTGAGTATTCCAACAGATGTCAAAAATAAGAAAGAATTCTGAAGCTGGAGCTGAAGCCTCTTTATCTTATTTTATCCACAGAGGAAGGTCTTGTAACTATTAGTAGAGCTAAGCAGTCAGAAATGAGCATGGAACCAGTAATAAAGAGCTTTGTGTTAATTCATCTGTGATTCATCCCTAAACCCACAGGAGCAGCCTTAGAACACTCTGCCAGATGGATATAGAATTAACCTACACTGATCTCTGTTTGTAAATGGGAAAATATTATTTCTTCAGAATTCCAAAGTTAAAAAAATCACTAAAAATTTAGATAATCCTATCAAAATATACTAATTCCTAATTATAATACCTATTACTCTTCAGTCACTCCTACTTAGGCACTCTTAGAACATTTTGTCACTACAAGGCACAGAAGATGTCATGTACTATTCTGGGAGGGATTGGAGTATTTTTCCATCAAGAACCTTCACATTTTTCTAGTGTTTTACCTACTTTTTTCAAAGCACTTTCACATCTGCTATGCCTATAATTTTATTTTTAGAGCTGAAAAGAACTGCCCTGATTTGTCTTCTGGGAAAATCCCTCACTTACTATATTTCCTAAAGTAGTATACATTCACTGAAAGATAAGTCTCCAGTCCCTCTTCCCATCTAATTACTGAAGTGCAGACAGTAAGGTTAATGTCTTTTACTACTTGGTTCCCTCTTGACGCGACCATACATGAGCTAAGAGATAAGTAGGTCCAAGTTCCTTCACGTTGCAGTAGTGAACAAATTGCCAATCTCCTTCTCCCACTTGTGCTTCATTATAAAATGAGTGGAAGCTAAACATTAATCTTTGT
Organism: Muscardinus avellanarius; assembly: GCF_963383645.1. Classification (NCBI taxonomy): domain Eukaryota; kingdom Metazoa; phylum Chordata; class Mammalia; order Rodentia; family Gliridae; genus Muscardinus; species Muscardinus avellanarius. The sequence goes on along the minus strand of NC_137787.1, from coordinate 27,668,282 downwards.
AATTTCATGTAGAGATGAAACAAAGAACTACAGATGCAAGTGAGAAGATGCTCTTCAAATGAGGCCTCTTTCTTTCACTGGTGAACTCAAGGAACTGCTTCTCTGAAAGTAGAAAGATAAACCTCAAACTAATGGGAAGCAGTAGAAAGAACTGTCCATTCACAAATTAGTTTTAATTGCTCAAAACTTCTCAGACATGAAAGAAAGATGTGAGCTGTGCATTGGCAGGGGAAATCATACTTATTTTTTTACTTACTGCCAAAAAGTTCAATATAAATATAAATGCAAAGTAGTAGTAGTAGTAGTAGTAGTAGTAGTAGTAGTAGTAGTAATAGTAGACGACATCATAGGCCTTTAAGAACCTAACTAGAACCACAGGTTATTCCTTCTAATAATCACATTCAACAGGGTTTGGTGGTACATGGTTATAATTCCAGTACTTGGGAAGCTGAGACAGGAGGATCACAAATTTGAGGGCAGCCTGGGCAACTTAGCAAGAACATGTCTCAAAGTAAAAAAAGTAAAAAAGGGCAGTGGTGCTGTTGTTCAGTGGTAGAAGGATACTGGGTTCAAAAATAATCATGTTCAAACCTACAAAAAACATTTTACATATTATTTAAAGAGATGTATAAACACCTAAAAGTGGCTTGCCTTTCTGAGTTTAATTTCTCATAGTGAAACACACACTGATTATGAGGTTAAAAGAGATTCAGGTCTTAGTCTTACCTCCTTACCTCTTTGGCCATGTGCCTTTGAATTTATACATTTTCAGTTTCTCCTTTTGTAAAATTGAAACAATAATGTGTGTCCTATTTCACAGAAATATAAAGCTAAAAATAGGTATGATATTTTAATTATGATAATAGCAATAACATTATGAGAAAAATACTCCGATTTTTGCATGTGAAAGTATCCTTCCCACACCATTACACTGGAAAACATGTTGGTGGTATAGTCAATCAAGATGCTGCCAAGTTTTCCAGCTAAATAGTAGACACTTGGAAAAACATTACACCTGTCAGATATTCCCATGAGCTTCAAAAGTAGTTGCCTAAGGACTGAAGATGTCTGTGCTGGTTAACTCTAACAGTGATGCTCTGATTATAATATTCTCTAGTTCCTTTATTCAAAAAATAATAGATAAAGCCAGGCGTGGTGGTGCACGCTTGTAATCCCCATGCTTGGGAGGCGGAGACAGGAGGATCACGCAGGTTCAAAGCTAGCCTTGCTGGCTTAAGAGACCCTGTTTCCAAATAAAAATGTAAAAGTAGGTCTGGGAGTGTAGCCTGGAGGCAGATGGGTTTCCAGGAACCCCAGTACCATTAATAATAATAATAATAATAATAATAATAATAATAATAACCGGCAATCAGCTGAAAATGTTTTATTAATCTTAATAAATTTGTGTAGGTATAAGTGTATATAAAACCAAGCATTTGTTAATTTGTGAGATCTAGCTCTCCCTACTAGAATGCTCACTACATGAGAGCAGGTATTCAGTGATGCCTGTCTTTTACCTCTTGGATGTCCAGGACACCTTGAAGAGCTCTTGTCATGCAGTGGATACTCACGAACATTTGTAGAATGAAAGGAAGAGCAGCATGAAATGAGCGATGTAAGCAGCAGACAAATTACTTAGGTCATTACAGACCATGGTAAAAAGAGTGGATTTAATTCTCTCTAAACAATAGACAGTTTCAATCAGGTGTGATATGATCACTGTTTACCATTAAACTCCATGTGTATTGCATATTTCACTATTACAGTTGACTTTCATTGAAGACACAGATGTTTATGCAAATAAAATAACTTACAATTAGGTAATACAACAATATAAAGATGAAAAGAAAGCAATAAGCTAAGAATATAAAGATATGATGATTTAAAGATATGACAATTTTATCTCTTTCTCTGAAATATTGTATTATTTTTAAAAACATTGCTATCAATAAATATAATTGTATTAAATCACCATAGGAAAGCCTGGATATCTCATCTCACCAAACATCAGTTTCATAAAGATGCTTTACCTTTCTTGGCATATTAATAAGAGTTTATTATTAATGGTTTTGTACTTATCTGATTTCATAGTCTTCTTTCTTGATGAAAGGAAGATGTCATTTTCTATAATGAATTTTTACACACAATTTTCTCTGCCATATTTCTGTGCCTGCAGCATTAAAGTTACAATGTTCCTGAGATCAGAGGTATTGTCCTCTTATAATGCTAGGGATAGGAGCCAAGTATGGTAGGGCACACTTGTAATCCCAGTACTTGGGAGGCTCAGACAAGAGGCTAGCCTAAGGAATTTAGCAAGACCCTGTTTGAAAATAAAAAATAAAAAAGAGCTGGGAATGCAGCTCAGAGGTAGAATGCTCCAATCCCCAATAACATAAATAAAATAAAATAGGAGGACAAAAATATAAAGGTATTATTCTCTTTTAAATTACTAATATCACATAATGCCAATAAATATTCTTTTAGAACCTTATAAAATGTTTCTTTATTTTAAAATAATATACTTTAATATTTATTTATAGAACCTTACAAAAAATAACTTACATCTTCATTTTAACTATGTATATGATGTAAGCATTTCTTAAATACCAATAATGATGGGGCATCTACCCACTAGAAGAATTTTTTAAAAATATACTATTTTTTCCCATTTTGGTTTGAAATAATTGCAGATTTACCAGAATTTGTAAAAATAGTGAGGAATTAAATGTAGGTTATATCAGTATCAGATAAAATGACTTCGAAACAAAGAAATTTACTAGAGAGACCAACAAAGATGTTACATGATGCTAAAAGAACAATTCCAGCAGGAAGACATAATGATCTGAAATGTACACACAGAAATCCACAGAGCCTCAAAATATGGGAAGCAAAAATTGATGGAGCTTAAAGAAAAATAACACTATTTTAGTTGTAAACAGAAACATCTCTGAGCAAATCATAGAACATTTTCGTAAATATCAGCAAGAATATGGAAGAACTAACAGCAAAATAAACTGATAGGATCTAATTGACAAATATAGAAATACTGGCATATATATGTGTAATTGACATAGTCATCTGGACAATAGCAACAGAATATATATTTTTAAAGTGTTCTTGTAATAATCACCAAAATAAGCCATGTCTTAGACATTACATAAACTCAAAAAAATTCAAAATTATTGGAATTACTTTGAGGATGTTCTCCCTGTAAATTCTAAGAAACTAAAAATTACACTACGAACTCATCCAAGGGTAAAAGAAGATTCTTTGAATGAAGTAAAATATCTACAGAACTGAATGGAAATGGAAGTAAAGCATATCTAAGTATGTGGGGTGCAGCCAAGCAATTCTCAAATGCTTATCTTAAATGTTTATGCTAGGGGATATAAAAATGTTACAAATCAATAATCCAAATTTTCCACCTCAATAAACTAGGGGTGAAAAAAAGCAAAGTACACCTAAAACTAGAAGAAGAAAATATAAAGATAATAGCAGAAATTGGTGAAATTCAAACCAAGGAAAAATATAGAAAATCAATGAAACAAAGAGTTGTTTCTTCAGAAAAAAGTCAGTAGTGATGATGATTCTCTAGTGAACCAGGCAAAAATATGAAGAAGTCAGAAGAAACCAATATTAGCAATAAAAAAGGGGTATCACCACAGATCATGTAGCCAATAAAAAGGCTAAAAACAGAATACAACAAACAAGCTCTATGCATATACTGAAATGTAAATATAAAAATATAGAAGAAATGCATACATTTCTTTAAAATCATAGACTTCTAAAACTCAACCAAAATGGAAATAATAGCCTAAATAGCCCTATGATAGTTTCTAAAACTAATTTTTAAGAAAGTAATCTCCCAAAATATAACCCCAAGCCCAGATGATTTCACTGAGGAAATTTCCAAGAATTTAAAGAACTAACAAATTTTACACAAAATTTTATAAAACACAGTAGAAAATATTTACCAACTCATTTTAAGAAGCCAGAATTATCTTGATACCAAAACCAAAGAAACAGTCAAAGAAGAAATATTAGACATATTAGAGAACTGAATTCAGCAATGTATAGAGTAATTCTGTATTATAACCAAATGGGATGTATTCCAATTTTACAAGACTAGTTCTTGAAAGTCAAACATTGTAACTTACCTTGTCCACATACTATAAAGAAAAATTATATGATCTCATTAACTGGTACATAAAACACATATGATAAAACCCATAGCCATTCATAATAAACATTCTCAGCATGTTGTAAATAGAAAGAAATCTCAATCATTGAAAATACAAACAACAATAGATGCTGGCGAGGATGTGTAGAAGTGGGAACTCTAATACAGTGTTGGTGGTATTGCAAATTAGTGCAACCACTTTGGAATACAGTATGGAGGATCTTCAGAAGAATGGGAATGAACTTACCATATGATCCAGCAATACCACTTGTGGGTATCTACCCAAAAGGAAGGAAACCAAACTACCAAACTAATGCATACATATCTATGTTCATAGCTGCATAATTCACCATTGCCAAACTATGGAACCAGCCAAGATGTCCATCAGCAGATGAATGAATTACAAAACTCTGGGATATGTACACAATGGAATTTTACTCACCAATAAAGAAAAACACAATTACATCATTTTCAGGGAAATTAATGGAACTGAAGGACATTATGGAAAGTGAGATTAGTCAGTCACAAAAAATAAATGGGATACTCTCCCCAATATATGAAAGCTAGGGGGAAATGGGTCATAGGAGGAACTCTAGATAAAGAAGGAGAGTCTAGAGATGAGCAAATAATATTACCTGAAGGGATGGGAGGAGGGAAAAGGGAAATCCTTTAATCCACATGATGTACTTTAACAAACATATAAGCCAAGCATGAGAAGGAAGGAGGGGGAGGGAATGGGGCGAGAATTGGGTAAGGGCTGATTGGGTGATGTGTGCATGTATGTCTCCACCATGTTGTCTCCCATTAAGAGGTATGACTACAATACACCAATAAAAAAATTTAAAAATATTTAAAAAACAAAGGAATCTGAGCATGAGAAAGAGAATCTACAAAAATCTTACATATTTAAAAAACCTATACACAAAAAGAATAACCTTGAATAAGAGTTCAGCAAATTTGAAGAACACAAAATACACACATTATCAATAGGCCTAGGAGAAACATATAAAAAGAAGTAATTCTTTGCTAGGTGATATCACTTCACAGCATTCTGAAACAGAATTTCTGAAAATAGAGCCTTTTTCAAAATTTCTATTAACATTCACAAATGATAACAAAGTGTTAATGACATTATAAAAGAGAGAAACTGGGATATTTTGAGAAAAAAACACTTAGGACAGTGCTATTTGACAGCCATGAGTCAAGTTATTTCAGGATTACCTCTTAAAGAATAACTTATCTAAAAAAATAATACATGATATTATTTAAGATTATCTTGGTTAATTTTAAAGTTAGGCGAAATGATCAGAGAAAATATTTTCAGTACCATCTCTCATTTTCAGGGTGGCTTCTCCTTCCTCCCCATATCTGTCTGTCTGTCTATCTGTCTCTCTCTCTCTCTCTCTCTCTCTCTCTCTCTCTCTCTCTCTCTCTCTCTCTCTCACACACACACACACACACACACGAGAGTTTGCTACTTAATAGTTTTCTGAATCAAATTATTGAAATCTGTAAACCTAAATATGAAGTGAATATTGCATGTGTGTATGTATGTATGTATGTATGTGTGCATGTATGTATAACTGAGGTATGAACTCAGAGGTATTCTACCTCTGAGCTACAGCCCCTGCCCATTTTTATCTTTTATTTTGAAATGGGGTCTCACTAAGTTGATAAGGATCTCACTAAGTTGCTGAGGCTAGCCTTGAAACTAGGATCCTTGTGTCCGTATTCCAAGCACTGAGATTACAAGCAGGTACCCCATTTGCTTCATAATCTTATATGTTATTTTGTACTTAAGATTCAGTTGTATGTATACACAGAAAAGAATATAATAGCTAGTGAATTTATTTTCACTTTTATGGATACTAACTGTAAAAGTTATTTTTGGGTGGCTTTCTATGCTTGGATAAGGATATTAAAAGACTACAAATAATCAGAGACCAGAGACAATATTAAGAAATATAAAGACTAGGAACATAGACAGTCTGAGGTATGTTGTTTGTTTTTTATTTTGTATGTTTATGGAAGAAAATAGAATGAAGCTCCCATCACAAAGATCACTGTTGGTTTATTTTTTCCTTATTTCTGTCATTAAAAGTTAAGTCTCTCTTTCTCTCTTTATGGTTAATCCCATTTGGATGAGTGGTTCCACCAAATTTCCAGTTTTCTATTTCCCTCATTTTATTCCATTATTAGAAATGTGAATTCCAAATTATTTCTCTTATAGAGAGATTTTAGAAATCTCTCTATAATGCCTAGATAAACTTGAGTTATTTAAAGACTTTTAATAGCATTGGATTAATAACATATTATCTAGAGGCTATCTAAAGGAACAGTATTCTTTTAAATTTTTAAAATCTTGATTTTTATCACTTTGGTCATTAATGAGAAGTACACACTCTAAAGTAGTGGCTTTCAATAGGCTACGGAGAAAAATAATATTTGAATCTTATCACTTAAAATGTTTATGTCTATTTAGCTATAAGAAATAAGTCAACAAGGATGCTTTCTGCCTTGATCAGTTTTTGCCCCAAAATATAATTGACAAATAATTGGAAGAGGAAACAAATACCATCCCTCTTTGCAGGTCAAGAAAAGCCACTGTCTTGACTCAGTGTAACTATAATGAAGGTGCCCTATCCTGGGATACCTTGGGGCACAAGCAAGATCAAGAACTCCCACTGTGCACATAACAAGAATCCATTTCCACTTTAAATAGTCCTTTTAAAACTCTGTGAAGTCAGAGAAAAGTAAGTCATTATAATTTATACTGCTACTAAACATAAAATGCAAGCACTGGCCTGAAAGTTGCTTTTGAAGTGAGGCATACCAAATTTTTTTTTTTTTTTCAGTACTAGAGGTGAAACTCAGGGGCATTCTTCCTCCAAACTACAACCCAGCCCTATTTTTTATTCTTTATATTCTTTATTTTGAAACGGGGTCTCACTGAGTCGCAAAGGGCCTCACTAAGTGGTTGAGGCTGGCCTCGAACCTGCGCAATCCTCCTGTCTCAACCTACTAAGTGCTGGGATTATAAATATGCACCACCATACCCGGCCATGACATACCATTTCAATTTCCAGATTACCTGGAGTTACCCAACTCAGTGGTTCTTAAGAGAAAAGAATAAATATATGTTTGAAATGAACCAAATAAAAGAAAAGTGCCTATTTATTGTGAAGAAGATAGCTGTTGTAACTGTTTTTATTTCTCAAATTATAGGAATCTTTTCAATTTTATTTCATTTTTAAAAAATTTTTATTGGTGCATTGTAGTCATACAGCTTAATGGAGTACAAGATGGTAGAGGCATACATGCACACATCACTCAATTAGCCCCGAAGCTGGGATTTCAAACAAGAATTCAAATTCTTGGTCTTCAAACAAATAGTGTATGGCTCTAGAAAATTTAGTTAAACTTTTTAATAAAAAATCCATTTATCAGTAAAATTAAAATAATTATTTTAACATGCTTATCACAGCAACTGTACAAATTAATCAATCAATATATGGTAACTATCATTTTTATATGAAATTAACTCTAGGATATTGGCCAATAAGTCAATATGTATTTAAATAATGGTTTGATTCAATAGGAAAGTTAATTTAGTTATCTTTTTGATTGAAAATAAAATAGACACAAATACTTATGATTGATATCTTTTATAATTATTTATAAATTATTCCAGTTTTATTGCTAAACAAATCTTAAGGTAAATGATGAAAGAATTTATTTTGGTTAGTTAAAAATATCCTTTTATATTTTTGCATATCATTATGAGATATAAAATAAAACATGCACCTTTACCCTCTAAGAACTTATAATTGATTTTAATTAGTGTATTCATGCCTATAGGATTTATTTTTAATTTTTAGGGTAAAATTGTCAACATAAAATGAGGCTGAAATTAAAATAGTAACTATCACTTGCTCTAGCCCACTGAAGTTTATGAAATGCTGATTATTTCACAGGAGAAAATAAAGGCAAATGTCAAAGACTAAAAAGAGACAAATAGGAAAGAAATAACTTCCCAAGAAAAATTAAAATTATTTTTTTAAACCAGGAAGAAAACACAAAGCTGGCAATATCTTGGAAGAATGGAACTGTCATCTTTTCTTGGTTCCTGCATTCTGAAAATGTTTGCTGCCAAGAAAAAGAAAAGTGCAACTGTTCATTGGCTACCATGGAATTTAAAACAGAGATTTTAAAAAGGGACACCCAGGTGCAGAAAGAAATTGTCATTCTTAGCCTCCAGTCACTCCAAGAACTCAATTTGCTTCCAGTGGTTTAACTGAATCCCGATTGCAAAAGAAAAAAAAAAAAATATATATATATATATATATATATGAGAAAAAAAATATAAATATTTATTATATATTATTATATATTATATTATGTATATTAATATATTATAATATATTATATTATATATTATTAAATATATATTTATTAAATAAATATATATTTATATATAATGAGAAAATTTTATTTTTTAGTTTGAAAAAATTCTCAAAATAGCAATTTAGAAGACCTAGGAATCTAGAGGGAATGTTTTATTTGTCATGTCTTTACTTTTGAATCTATTTTAGAAACAGAAGTAGGCAGAGGAACATCGTGTTTTACTGGGCTCCTACTTATAAAATGACTGACCATGAAATAAACACAAGGATACAGTATGTGTGAGATGTTTATTGATAACAATATCAAAACAGAACTAAAGTTTACTGTCTCTAATTTAGATTTATTATATGAATAAAAATTAAAGCAAAAAAGTCATCTGAATAAAAGTAGGAAGATAAAGTATTTTTAGAAATAAAAAGTTATTTTTACGAAGGATCAGAGAAAATGATGTAGTCAAGAAATAATAAGCTTCAAAAATCTTGGGTTGATTCGGTTCTATTTAAGATAGACCTTATAGTTTGTTCATTAAATTAATAAATTAATAAATGAAAAATTAAAGATATTTTATCTCACTAACTTTATCTCCAGATTATGTATATATTGGATAACCCAGAAACTTACAGCCTATACAAAGGAAGCTAATAAATTTCATAAAAAAAGGGATTTAAATATTTGAGATAAAAGAATATCAAAAAATAAAAACAAGCTCCCCAAATATTTCCAAGCTTTTATCTCCCTCATTTTTTTTTTTTTTTTTTTTTTTTTTTTTTTGGTGGTACTGGGATTCCTGGAAGCCCTTCTACCTCCGGGCTACACTCCCAGACCTATTTTTTAATAATTTTTATCTGGAAACAGGGTCTCCTAAGCCAGCGCAGCTGGCTTCGAACTTGCATGATCCTCCTGTCTGCCTCCCAAGCACGGGGATTACAAGCATGTGCCACCACGCCAGGCCTTTTTTTTTTTTTTTTAATTTATTTATTTTTATTGGTGCACTGTATTCATACATCATGGTGGGATACAAACTTTTGTAGACATACATGCACACATCGCCCAGTCAGCCCCCACCCGATCCCCACCCCATTCCCTCCCCATCCCTCCTTCCTATGCTTGGCTTAGTGCTTGACATCTAGTATTATAGCAATTTATCCAATATTAAAAATGATAATCTCACATAACAGTTTCATTTGTCTGATACCAAGCTTTTGATGACTTAAAGATAACATTTCAATATTTCTTTTTGCCTTCTTTCTTACCAGAGAATATTTTTTTCTATTTTTTTTTAGGTGAAACTATCATATATTTATATATTTATTTTTCAGAAAAAACATCTATCATAATATGGAATATGGATTCTAGATACCCAAAACGATCTTGAAAAAGAACAAAGCTAGAAGATATATATTTTCTGATTTCAAACCATATAAAGCTACAATAATTTAAACAGTGTAGTACTGTTCTAAAGGCAGATATATAAACCATTGGAGTTAAATACAAGCCTAGAGCTAAATTCTTCCCTATTTTATCAAGTTATTTTTGACAAGGTTTCCACAAACATTTGGTGGTAGAAATAATAATCTTTTGACTAAATATTGTTGAAAAATAATAATTACATGGAAAAAAATAAAATTGGACCCTTACCTAATCCCATATACAAGTATTAACTCAAAATAGATAAAAGACCTAATTATAAATCTTAAGACTATAAACTTTTAGAAGAAAATCTGGGTCATAAAACCTCACCACATTGAAATTGGCAGTGATTTCTTGGATATGATTTCAATGGCACAGGCAACAGAAGAGTATACAAACTCCCTAAAAAAAAAAAAAAAAAAAAAAAAAATATATATATATATATATATATATATATATATATATATATATATAGTATATCCAAAGACAATGTAAACAGAGTTAAAAGTTACTAATAGAATTGGATAAAATATTTCCAAATGCTATATCTGAAGGTATATTAATATTCCAACTAGAAATCCTAAAAATTAACAACAATAAAGGCAAACAATACAATTTAGAGATAGGTAAAAGACTAACATAAATAATGAATCTCCACAGATAACCAATCTTAGTTGTCTGTTGGATGGAAAATCTTGTTTCTCTGGTTCTGGTGTGTGTTACCTAATTCTTCTTTGTAGTTAATCTCTTTGAGTATTTTCTCTAGTGCTGGTTTTGAAGACATAAATTCCTTCAGTTTCTGTTTGTCATGGAAGCTTCTTATTTTTCCATCTAATTTGATAGAAAGTTTTGCTGGGTAGGAAATTTTTGGCTGGAAGTTGTTTTCTTTCAGAGTTTGGAATATGTTACTCCAAGCCCTTCTGGCTCTCATAACTTGGTTTGGGAAGTCTGGAGTGATTCTAATTGGTTTGCCTCTGAATGTCACTTGGCCCTTTGTTTTTGTTGCCTTTAAGATTCTCTGCTTGGCTTCCACATTGGTCATTTTGACAGTTATGTGGCGTGGGGATCCTCTTCTCCAATCCTGTCTAAAGGGAGTTCTATAAGTTTCCTGGACCTTTGTATCAACCTCTTGCTCTATGTTTGGAAAATTTTCTGCTATCACTTCCTTGAAGAGATTGTTGATCCCTTTGGTATCACTTTCTTTTCCCTCCTCTATTCCAATTATTCTTAGGTTAGCTCTCTTAAAATGGGCCCATATTTCTTCAATGTCAGATTCCTGCTGTCGGATATTTTTTTCTAGATTAGAAACTATGCGTTCATTTTTGGAATGATCATCTTCTAAGAGCAAGATTCTGTTCTCCATGTGGTCTAATCGGTTGTTTCTGCTTTGAATTGAGGCCTTTACTTCATTAATTGCATCCTTTATCTCTTTTTGGCTCTCTCTGAGTTCTTTTCGAAGCACCTCTATTATTTCTACAGTTATTTTTCTGATTTGATCTTCTAGAAATCCCTGGTTTTCTGTCTTATTGGGTTCTAATATTGTGGGGTTGTGGGCATTCATTGCTCCAGTGTTATTCCTCTTTCCCATGATTTCAGAAGTTTGTGCCTTCTCTGGGTTCTTCCCTTGGGTCACTATGACTTCACTTAAGGTGCTCTGGATCTCGAGTCTGTAGTATCTCAGACCCCACTACTCCTTTACTGGGTTGTATCACAGAGTCTCCGACCCAGGGAGTCGATAGAGGCTGCTTTAAACTATGGGGGTTGCCAGGTTGCACGTTCTCCTATGGTATGATATCTCTGCCACTGCCACTCCCCCACTGGGTCAAGTCCCAGGAAGTACAGTACTGGGATTTCTCCTCTGTGGCCCGCAATTTGATTCACTGTTCTTGAGTACGCAGATGTAGCTGTACTGGACTCATTGAATTCGCTGCTGCTGCCGCCGGTGGCAATATGGCGCCGCTGCTACACCCTCAGCCATGAGGCTGGCTTATTTCTTCTTGGTTTTGAATTCCACTCTGAGTCCTTGCAGCGTGTGCTGAGCTCAGCCACTGGGAGCTTTAGATGTTCCCTGCGCTAAAAAATCCCACTTGGCTGTTCCGCAGCGGCTCACCTCGGCTTGCTGTAGCTGTCCGGTGAATTCGCCGCTGCCGCCGGCAATATGGCGCTGCTGCCCCATCCTTGGGCGTGAGGCCAGTGTATCTCCTCTGTGGCTCTGAGCTCTGTTCTCAGTCTGCTTTCTCTCTGGAGCCTGGTGAATTTTTTGTTTCTCTGGTGATGGTGTTTTCTGGCTATGAAAGGCACTGATTTTGTGGTAATGGAGATTGGTTGAGACTTCTGGGAAGATGGCGACTGAGAAAAGTGGGGCTTAAGAGCCCCGCTAACAACCAGAGACATTCTATATCTGATATGAGATACACTCCTAGCCCTACTTTGTTTATTTTTTTGATTTATTTTTGAAAGAGGGTCTCACTAAATTGCTGAGGCTGCCTTAAATTTGTGATCTTCTTGTCTCAGCCTCCCAAGTACAGGTGTGCACCACCATGCTTGACTAAGATATCCTAAAATTGTAATATCAGATGTCTGGAGTGTGACCAGAATTACAAAGTAAAAATAAAAAAGTAACTAGTATCTCACTTGGGTTTGACATAAAAAAAATATATTCTGTTTTGGTGTCTTATTTTCAGTTCCTATTTCCTCCCCACAAGTATTCATAATCTCTTCCATAATGCCCCCACACTGCTCTAGTTTAAAATAATCATAACAGATTATTTCATTTCATACTTTCAGCCAAAAAATCATACAGCTGAATTATCACAAGCTTTATTTCTGTGGATATTAATAAATAGTTACGTCATGTCCATGTTACTTAACATATTAAGTACATTAGTAATTCTTAACATATAAGTGCATAGTAGGAGTATCTTTGGCCCTGAGTAGCAGATAACTTTCTTTGTATGGCTTGAAAAGTAATGACTGCCTCTGTTTTTGTCATATCTGCACAATTGGGTATTCCTTTCTCCACCAGGAAGTGATAGACAGGCCTTTATATCTTTCACGCCAACTCTTTCTTCCTGAGTTTCAGGTACTGTTAAGCCTGTCCTTGTATATCTCACTGTGCTTGTTGCTACCACTGTTTTCTATGAGCTTCTGAGCTTATCACAGTAATCTTCCTTACTGCTTTTTTTTTTTTTTCCCCAGGCTCAGGTGCTCCATCCTATCTTCCTTAGAAATCAATCTATTCTACTCAGCTTTGTTCTTATCAGAAACTAATCTCCACCTCTGACCTGCTTTCCCTGGCAATGAGACAGTAAGGAAGCTGCTTCATAAGGATCAGAGGGATCAGTCACCTGCTGAGTACTAGATCTTCCCTGAGATGACACATATCTGTTATGATACAACCCCAGGGCTCTCAAGAACTCTGTCCAATTTTGGGCAGCCTTAGCTGGTTGTCTGATTTTTCTTTCCTGGTGTCAAAATGTGCCTCTGTGAAACTCTGACCCATTGGTTTTTATTTTGCCCTCTGTATCCATCCAGAAATAACTCTAATTTTGTTTCAACACAATAGGCTGGGAGAAACAGCAAATGCTAGTGCCTCATTTAGACCCCAAGAGGAAAATAATAACTTACAAGGGGCTGTACATATGTAACTTATGTTACTTTATTCCATTATTTAATAACTGAAATGGGGGTGTCTCTTCTTATAGGGTCTTTGTCCAGTAGATTTTATGGATGAAGTTCAAGGACTAATGAGGGATATAGAAATATGAAAGTTTAAGTCAGAGAAAAATAGAAGAAAGAAAAAAACACCTTCCACATGAGGCTCCCTGAGAATAACCACCTAAGCTCTTGGGATCTGGGCTTTTAAATCTTATTGAGTTTTCCATCTGTTCTTTTATGATTGGGCAGTATTGGGTTTGGGGGAACTAATGTCTTTTGACCAATTTCAATCTTTAATTTGAATTGTTATCTTGTGAATTGGTGGAACAACCTGATTTTCTGGACCCATTGGTCTCTTACCTCCCAATTCACCTCTTCCCACCTCACAGAAGATGATATGGACGACCTTCTTTAATCACTCCTATTCCCAAGTCCTTTGTCCTTCCTCACAAAGATGTGTTGAAGTGTCTGAAGCGTTGTTTATATTATTGTTTATATAGTTAGAACTAACTCAGATACAACTGGAGTCAGATAACTATATTAATATGCTAATTTTGCTATAATAGAGTTCCACATATTGGGGAATGAAACAGAAATAAGTGACTTTCTCACAGCTGTAGATATCAAAAGTCCAAGTTAAGATGGCTATGATGTAGCACACCTATAATTCCAGTATTTGGGAGGCTGATACAGGAGGATCACAGGTTTGAGGACAGTCTTTGAAACAGAGCAAAGACTCTCAGCAACTGTAGTGAAAGCTAGAGTCCATATTCCATATTAGGATAGATTTTTTTCTGAAAAATAAATATATAAATATATGATAGTTTCACCTAAAAAAAAAGAAAAAAAATATTCTCTGGTAAGAAAGAAAGCAAAAAGAAATATTAAAATGTTATCTTTAAGTTATCAAAATCTTGGTATCAGACAAATGAAACTATTATGTGAGATTATCATTTTTAATTTTGGATAAATTGCTATAATACTAGATGTCAAGCACTAAGCCAAGCATGGGAAGGAGGGATGGGGAGGGAATGGGGTGGGGATCGGGTGGGGGCTGACTGGGTGACGTGTGCATGTATGCCTACAAAAATTGTTTGTATCACACTATGATGTATGAATACTGTGCACCAATAAAAAATTTATAAAAAACAAACTAAAATTTAAAAAAAGGCCGGTTCTGGGGGTAGTTTGGAGGTAGAATGCCCCTAGGTTCAATCCCCAGGAACATCAAAAAATAAAAATAAAAAGTTCCAGTTCAAGGTATCAGCAAAGTTATTTCATTCTAAAAGATAAGTGGGTGTGTTTGTTCTGCCGGCTGCTGAAAGTTTTTGGTGTTTCCTAGCTTGTATATACGCCACTGCAATCTCTGACTTTGTATGCACATGAAATTCTCTTTGTGTGCATGTCTATTCTGTATCCAAATTCTGTGTCCATCCCTTTGTATAAGACATGAGTTAAATTGGATCAAGATTTAGTTTCATGAATGTATTGTAATTTAGTCATTTGCAAAGACTCTATTTCCAAAAAAGGTCACATTCTGAGATACTAGAGATTAGGACTTAAATATAAATTTTAAGGGGACAGTGTTAAATTCATAACAATAAGCAAATTCATAAACTTAAAACCATTACTTTGAAGATATTAACTGAATACTTTCTGTCTTACTTTCTCCTTCTGTCAAAGGACAATAGTGATAGTATTTAATGTCACAGAGATAAAGTGAGTTGTTTGAGTCAGTGTAGGTAAAATGTAGGTAAGCCAAGCATGACAGTGCATGCTTATAACCCGAGTACTTGAGAGGCTTAAACAGAAGGATTCCAGAGTTGAGGCCAGTCTTAGCAACTTATTTAGACCTTTAGAAACTTAGCAAGATCCTGTTTCAAAATAAAAGTATAAGGGGTTGGGGATGAACAATGCTCCTGGATTCAATCTTGAGTATCCCCCCCAAAAAAAAAGCTAGATCAATGTCTAATAATAAAGGTTTGATAAATTTCATTATTATTACTATTATTACTATTATTATTACTCAGATATATCCCAAAAAAAAGCTAGATCAATGTCTAATAATAAAGGTTTGATAAATTTCATTATTATTACTATTATTACTATTATTATTACTCAGATATATGAGTATATTGTGAATCAATTTGTGATTATCTTCACTAGTATGGATTGTCATCTTCCTGGCTGAAGAACTCCAGACACACTCTTCAGAAAGTGGGAGCAGTTTCTTATGCCTCAGGAAATAGCTTGGCATTTAAGCAGGGGACTATAGGATGGAAAGGTTTTTTGAAAAGGAGTGGGAAGCCAGAATATTCAGGAAGAACTGACATACAACTAGGAGTCATCTGCTCAAACCTCTAGATTAGTTATCTATTCAGTCCTTTATATTTGCAGCCTCATTTTAAGGATAACACCCCCAGTAGTTTCATTACTTTCTTGTTATGATGTGGTTATGTCTCATTTACCAGTTTGCACTTTTCTAAATATGATCCACCTTGACCATAATTATTTTAAAAAGAAGTTCTCAAACTTAAAAACAAGAGTTCAAAGAGAAGGATATCAAAAGAAATCAAATAGAAAAAGAAGTAAAATTATCTTTGTTTGCAGACGCCATGATCCTATATCTAGAAGACTCAAAAAAACTCAATAAAAAGACTACTGGAGCTGACTAACCAATTCAGCAAAGTAGTAGGATACAAAATCAACCTAAATAAATTAGTAGCTTTTCTATATGCCAACAATTAATCCACTAATAAAGAAATACAGAAAACAATTCCATTTAAAATATCCTCAAAATCAGCCAAGTGTGGTGGCGCACGCTTGTAATCCCCGAACTCGGGAGGCAGAGACAGGAGGATCACACAGGTTCGAAGCCAGCCATGCTAGCTTAAGAGACCCTGTTTCCAAATAAAAAATATAAAAAGTAGTCCGGAGGTAGAAGGGCTTCCAGGAACCCCAGTACCACAAAATAAAATCCTTAAAACCAATAAAATACCTAGGAATAAACCTAACCAAAGATATAAAAGACCTCTACAATGAAAATTTAAAAAAATTAAACAAATTAAAGAAGACCTTGGAAGATGGAAACATTTCCCTTGCTCATGGATAGGCAGAATAAATATCATCAAAATGGCCATTCTTCAAAAAGTGATCTACAGAATCAATGCAATTCCTATCAAAATACCAATGATGTTCTTCATAGACCTAGAAAAATGAGTCATGAATTTCATAAGGAGGAATAAAAGACCCAGAATAGCCAAAGAAATTCTCAGCAATAAGAACCATGTAGGAGCATCACAATTTCTGAGTTCAGATTACACAGTACAGAAGTATAGTAATTAAAACAGTGTGGTATTGCCACAACAACAGGTACACAGATCGATGGAACAGAATAGAAGATACAGAAATAAACCCATATACTAATAGTCAATTGGTCTTTGACAAAGGGCTAAATTCATACACTGAAGTAAAGATGACCTATTCAACAAATGGTGCTGGGAGAACTGGCTATTCATTTGTAGAAAAATGGAATTAAATCCTTACTTCTCACCCTGTACAAGAATCAACTCAAAATGAATCAAAGACCTGGGAGTCAGACCAGAGACTGTGAAGCTATTAGAGGAGGGCATAGGTTCAACACTCTAAAATATAGGCACAGGCACAGATAGTAACTTCCTCATCAAGATCTCCAAAGCCCAAGACGTTAAAACAAGAATCAACAAATGGGATGGCATCAAACTAAGAAAAAGTTTCTGCTCATCAAAGAAAATCATCAAGACTTTAAAGAGAAAACCTACACAATGGGAGAAGATCTTTACTAGCTGCCCCTCTGATAGAGGGCTAATATCAAGAATATTCAAAGAGCTCAAAAGACTTTACACCTGCAAAGCAAATAAATCAAGAGATGGACAACTGGATTGAATAGACACTTCACAAAAGAAGAGAGACAAAGGGCCAATAGAAGAAGGAAATTCTCTAAAGCACACAATGTACTTAAACATATCAAAGTCAACCACTAAGCCAAGCATAGGAAGGTGAGATGGGGTGGGAATGGGCTGGGAATTGGGTAGGGGCTAAATGGATGATATGTACATGTATGTCCACACAAGTTTATGCCCCATTAATATTTATGAATACTATGAACCAATGAAAAATTAAAAATGGCCAGTGGATACATAAAAAAATGATTAATAGCATTAGCCATCATGGAAATGCGAATCAAAAGTACACTGAGATTCCATGTAACCCCATTCAGAATGGCAAGTATAAAGAAGTCAAATAATAAATGTTGGTGAGGAAGCAGGGAGGTAGGGATTCTTCTACACTGTTAGTGAAATTGCAAACAAGTTCAGCTGCTATGGAGATCAGTGTGGAGATTCTTAAAAATCTGGGAATGGATCTACCATACGATCTGGCTATACCACTCCTGGGTATCTTTCCAAAGGGTCTGAAATCAGAGAACTACAGTAACATATGCATGCCCATGTTCAGAGCAGCACAATTCACTATAGCCAAACTATGGAACCAACCTGGGTGTCCATCAATTGACTAATGGATTACAAAATTTTGGGGAAAATACACAATAGAATTTTACTCAGCAATAAAGAAGAATAAAATTATGTCATTTGTAAGAAGATGGAAAGATCTGAAATACAATATGTTAAGTGAGATATTAGCCAAGCACAGAAAGAGAAGGGACTTATTTATTCTCTATATGCTCAAGCTAGGCAGTATTATGGATACCAGAGGGACTCCAGATAATGGATTGGAAAACTCAGGGAAGCCTGGAAGTAGGGGTAGGGAAGAAAGGAGGCTGAGGTTCATTAATGGAAATGCTACCTGTGACTATGTGTATACATGTGAATATTACATTGTTAACCTGGACACTTGGTATTTGGAGGGAGAGAAATAGGGAGGTGAAGGAACTCCAAGTACTGTGTGAAAGTATGTCATTGTCAACATGATCTACATTATGATGTGGACTATAATGCACCAATAAAAAAAAAGAGTTCAATGCAGTACAGATAGTGTTTTTGTCCTCAACATTGTACCTCCTGATGTTTATTACTCTTTTCATTTTTATTTAACACATCCCTAAGAATCCAGTGTTCCCTGATGCTTGCTCACAAGTGACATATGTGCATAATAATAAAAGTATATGACAGTGAAACAGAACTTGTTGGAGGGAGAGTTTGTTAGATAGATGAAGATATTGTGAGAGATTGGCTTAAGTGATACTGGGAGCTGCCAGTTCAGTCTGGAATCTATAGAGCAGGTCATCAGTAGGGTAGACTAGAAACTTTTCAGGACCTGATGCTGCAGCCCCAAAATGGAATTATTTATTTTCCTCCTCCTCCTCTTCCTCCTCCTTCTCCTCCTCCTCCTTCTTCTCTTCCTTTTTCTCCTTCTTCTGGGGAGTCTCAAACTTGTTTATAACACCTTCAAAGTGATTGATTCAGGCCCCCAGATTGCCCAAAATAATTTCCTTTTAATAAAGGCAATTGATTATAAATGTTAATCACATTCACAAAATACTTTCACAGCAACATTTGGTATTTTATTAAATAACTGTATACTGTAACTGAGCCAAGTTGATATATAAAGCTGACCACCACAAAGACTCTAACATTATAAATGGCTGCCTTAAGTTGCATGTTTAATGGGATTTTGAGGTTGTTTCTAGATGAGTCTAAAAGCATTTAGAAATACCTGCCAGGCATTAGGGAAGGTAGAAGTGCCACAATATGGCATTTGTTATTTCTAATATAATGAAAAATAATATATATAAATACTATAAAATCACAACAGAATCTCAAAATATAATGCTATCAAAGAAAATGCATCCCAATGTAAACACAGTTTCTCTAGGGTAAACTAATGCATACCTAAATATTTTCCAGTGTCCAGTTTTTCACATAGAATATATAATTTGAATACATCAAACAATAACCATAACATCTAAAGATGTCTAAGATGGATTCACAGCTTTCTCTTTGGGAATTCAAGTTATTCAAGTGTTCACAACACGCATCAAATGCTATGTGGTGAGAACAAATCAGTGAATAATGTCTTAAGTCAAAAGAGATTTTGTTACCTCGCCATTTCATTTGAATATTTATAAAAACACTTGAAAAATCGAATACGTGTTTTAATCTTTTGTTTTGGGAAAGGGTTTCCTAAGATGAAAGACTTAGACATAACATTTAAGTCTTGATTCATCTGTGCATAATTGTTTGCAAATGTGAAATTTTGTACCCTCGGTATATTTGAAGTCCGTATTTTTTTCCATTCAATTAGGTGATGTTTTTCATGTTCCCTTTTTGAAAAACTTTAAGATCTGTAGTTGGAAGTAAAATAATAGGTATCATCTCTTAAGATTTTTCTCATGCAAAAAGACAGTAAAACTAATTAAAGTAACCACAAAGATTTAAATATTAAAAAAGAAATAAAGAAAAGGCAGAGAAAATTGTTGCCACTATAGATAAGAAAAAGAGTGAACTATCTAGTAACAAGAAGGGTTGAAAGAGTTTCTGAGGTTGTCACACACATCATATTTCGCTTAGGGTCACCATAAACTCAGTATTCATTCCCAGAACAGTTGTGTAAGAAACTCTTTCTAGAAGAGTGTCCAATAAAGAACAAGTCCAGGATGGTGTCCTGTGTCATTGGATCTGAGCTCAGTGAGACACTTGACAGCAGAGAAGACCCTGCAGGCTGGCCTGGCCACACTTCCCAGTCTGTGCACACAGGGATGTTCCGTCTCTCTGCCTTCAAACCCACAGCTGCACTCCTCTTCTTATAGGTCTGGCGTGGACATTGTGTGTGTGTGTGTGTGTGTGTGTGTGTGTGTGTGTGTGTGTGTGTTACTGAGGCTGGAACCTAGTGGCATTCTACCTCTGAGCTATACCCCCAGCTCTATTTTCTTATTTTTTACTTTGAAACAGGGTCTCACTGAGCTGCAAAGGATCTCAATAAGTAGCTGAGATTGTCCGTGAAACAGGATCCTCCTATTTTAGCCTCCTAATGCTGGGATTTCAAGCGTGCCTCACCATGTCCAGCTCCACTTTGTACCTTATATCTTACTCCACTCAAGCTCTACAGTGTTCAAAATCCTGCCACACTCAGGACCATCCGCCTTGTCAGAGCCCCACCTGGATGACCTTTAGAGCATCCTTATACTTTTATCTGCTGATGAGTCACTGTCATAAGATCAACAGTTCAATCCACAGAAAAAAAAATTATTAAAAAAAACTTTCCAATTCCCAATCTTTTGATGTTATTCTGCCTGCTTTAGAATTTTAGAATGACTTGCATCCTCTTTAATTTTCTCCCATTTTCCCCCCACAACTCTTATCTCCATATTCTGGGAACCCTCAAGCCTGGTGCCTCCCTTATGGTTAGTTTATTTGCTATCCGTATGTGTTAAATGTCTACTAAGTGCATGAATGAAGAGAACTGATGGGAAGATGCTATACAGTCCTATATTTCTTAAGCCACTAACATTTTTCCCATTCCACATCTCTTTTATACCATGGATTATCCAAACTTGATGTCCCATATTTACCTTAGAGAGACTGAATTAGTAAAATGAGGCAGCAGTCTACAGATGCTTTGAATTGGAGACAAGCTTGGAAAGATAGATGAGTGGTTTTCAACCCTAGGACTTAGCACCCCAGGGGACAGTTGCTAACATGTGGAGGTATATTTGATGGTAACAACTGAAGGAGAAGATGTCACTGTTATTTAATGGGTAGAGGCCAGGGATGGGTAAAATATCTTAAAAAGCACAGAATAACTATCACCTACAATATAGAAGTGTCCAGCAGAAAAAACTGTTAGTGCCAAGGTGGGGAAACTCTTAGAAAAAAACCAAGCAGATTTCAAACTATCTGTTGATATGAATAAATAATAAGCGTATAGGAAATTTGGCAATTTACATTTTTTTTTGTGGTACTGGGGTTCCTGGAAGCCCTTCTACACCTGGGCTACACTCCCAGAACTATTTTATATATATATATATTTTTATTTGGAAACAGGGTCTTGTAAGCCAGTGAGGCTGGCTCCGAACCAGCGCGATCCTCCTGTCTCAGCCTCCCAAGTGCGGGGATTACAAGCGTGTGCCACTACGCCTGGCAGGCAATTTACATTTTTAAAGAGGAAATGCATTTAAATTTTTAAAAATATTTTTATTGGTGCATTGTAGTCATACATCTTAATGGAGTACAAGATGTTAGAGGCACACATGCACACATCACCCAATTAGCCCTTACCCAAATCTCACCCCATTCCCTTCCTCTCCCTCCTCATGTTTGGATTAGTGATCGACTTCGATATGTTTGTGAATGTACATCATATACATTATGGAATTTTCCTATTCCCCTCCTCCTGTCTTTCTCAGTTAGGTTGCCTTATTTGCTCATCTATAGTATCTTATTCTTTGTCTAGAGTTTCTCCTATGACCTATTTTTCTCCCTAGCTTCCATTTATTAGTAAGAGCATTCAATATTTTATTTTTTGTGACTAACTAATCTCACTTAACATAATGTTCTCCAGTTCCATCTATTTCCCTGTAAATGATGTAATTGTGTTCTTTTTTATGGCTCAGTAAAATTCCATTGTGCATACATCTATTGATGGATATCTTGGCTGGTTCCATAGTTTGGCAATGGTGAATTATACAGCTATGAACATAGATATGCATGCATTAGTTTGGTAGTTTGGTTTCCAATCTTTTGGGTAGATACCCAGAAGTGGTATTTCTGGATCATATGGTAGGTTTGTTCTCATTCTTCTGGGGTTCCTCTGTAATGTTTTCAAAAGTGGTTGCACTAATTTGCAATCACACCAGCGTTGTATTTGAGTTCCACTTCTCCACATCCTTGCCAGCATTTGTTGTTGTTTGTGTTTTCAATGATTGCCATTAGATTAGGTGAAATCTGAGGGTTGTTTTTATTTGTATCTTTCTGATTGTTAGTGATGTTGAGCATTTTTTATACATTTATTTACCATTTGAACTTTGCTTTTGAAGTGTCTATTTAGTTCACTTGTCCATTTTTGATTGGGTTATTTGTTTTCTTAGTGGTGAGTTTCTTGAGTTCTCTGTATATTCTAGATATTAGTCCTCTATCAGAGGAATAGTTGGCAACATTTTTCTCCCCTTCTGTTGGCTCTCCTAAGAGTTTCCTTTTCTGTATAGAAGCTCTTCAATTTAATGCAATCCCATGCATTTATTCACCTTTTAGTTTCTTGTGCCTTTGGGGTCTTGTTGAGAATGTTTTTTACCTGTACCTAGTTGTTGCAGTGTTGGACCTATGCCCTCTTCCAGGAGCTTCAAGGTCTCTGGTCTAATTTCCAAGTTTTTGATCCATCTTGAATTGACTCTTGTACAGGGTGAGAAAATGGGGTTTGTTTCCATTTTTCTGCATATGGTTAGCCAGTTTTTCCAACACCATTTGTTAAACAGGCTATCAGAGATGAATTGTTTAACTTAAAAAAAAAAGACTTTTTTGACTCATATCGTTTTAACAAATTTCCAGAATATATAAGTATTTTTCTTGAATGATTTCAGTATATAACCAATGGTAGTACAGAAAATGTGAAAACATGTCAAGACTTTTATATTATTAGTATTTGGAAGAAAGAGATGCCAGTTCACCAAATAAACAAAAACAAAAATGTTTGTCACTGATCTGAGAATTATTCTTCAGTTCATTTACTATTGTTGATTATGTAATCATTTTCTTCATATATCAGTATCATTTTCAGTCTCATCACTGCAAATTATAATATTGGGTTTTATAAACAAAATATTCTAATGATTGACATAAAATATCCTAGCTGGCCTCAAAATCTATATTTGTGTTGCCTCTATGTAAATAACTGCAATTGCTACACTATTTGAAGTTTATTTGTGTTCAAATGTTTGGAGTTGATTTATATTCTTGAGCATGTGAGCAATAAATTGTCCTTACAATTGATAGCTATTATTACCACAAGATGCCTAAGAATTAAGTTTTATAACAGTTCTAGTAGCTGCAGACTTTCTTCTATTTTAGAAAACCTAAGAGCTCAGCCTGGTAGCTGTGTGATTATTCTGTTCTTCTTGTTGTATTTTCTTGCTTTGTCTGAAAGTGACATTTACAAAATCAGTTTAAATAGAAAGTTCAGGTAACTCACACATTTTTGGAAGATAAATATTGACTTTTTTCACAGTTAAAGATTATAACATTTTAAATGACAGAGAGTTTCATCACCAAATGATGGGTAGCATTCATGGACTATTTGGGACAATGATTATGAGGGGTTTTCATATATTGTAATTTTTTTCCAGTATTAGTAATTTCATCTCCACAAATAATTTACTATACTTTTGAAGAGTATAGATTTTAGTTATTTATGTATATGACTTCTCTTCCTTGAGTTGTACCCTTTCCAAATTTATATCTCCTAACATATTTACCCACAAAAACTGGAAATTAGAGGTGTGTGTGTCTATGTGTGTGTGTATGTGTGTGCAAGTGTGTATCTTCTACATCTATAATAAAGTAAAACCTAAATGGTACAATGGCACTGAATAGAAAAACCCTCAGGAGAAAAATTTAAGAGTTTAATAAATATGACTCTGGCATTAATGAGGTATGTGACCTTCAGGTAAGTTACATCATCTTTTAGGGTCTTTAGTCAAATAGTCCTATGTATGATATTTTCACCTTTCTACCCATACATAAAATGGGCAATCAGTTCTGTCCTACTTTTCCTAAGAGATTAATAGAAATAAAAACCCTCTATTCTAATTAGAGGCAGCTCTAATCAGATAGGCTTAATGTCATAGTCATCTGATAGCACTTATTATAAGTGGAGAACCTAATTGATGACAGCGGCTATCCTTGGAAGTCTCTGTCAGTTGCAACTTAACAAGTTCTTCTTGTAGGATTTCCAGCAAAAAAATAAATTATATATATATATATATATATATATATATATATATATATATATATATATAGTGTGTGTGTGTGTGTGTGTGGTGTGTGTGTGTGTGTGTGTGTGTGTGTGTGTGTGTGTGTGTTTCCAACATGGAATATGGCTGTGGTCACTATCAGACAAGTAAACAGATAACCAGATCAGGTCCAGATAACCTTAAATATTCTGATTCAAGAGAGCCAAAAAGAAATTTTTAAAAGCTCCTTTCTAATCAAGACTATTCATCTAAGAAAATACCCAAGCACTAATACTTTTGAAAAGGCTCCACAGGTGCATATAAAGTATAAGAATCACTGACCCAGCACAATGACTTCCCAAATGCTTTCCCCACACCAGAATCATCAGCATCATCTGAGAACTTGTCAGAAATGAAAATTCCACACCTCCTGAGTCAGAAACTCTAGAGGTAAAACTCAGTCATCTGTGTTTTAGCAAAGCCTCCAACCAATTCTGGCACATGCTGTTATGGTTTGGATTTAGAATATCCCTTTAGACCTCATGGAGTAAAGGTAGCCATGTTGCAGGCAGGGGTTGATTTTTTAGGTAGAGATCCTAGAGGCTGGCTTGCTCCCTAGTGCTTCTCTCTCCTCTGTCTCCCCTCTACCCTCTCCCCTCTCCTCCCTTTCTTTCTCTCTCTCTCTCTCTCTCTCTCTCTCTCTCTCTCTCTCTCTCTCTCTCTCTCTCTCTCCTCTCTCTCTCACACACACACACACCTTTCTCTGCTTCCCAGCACCATGCCCTGAGCTCCACAGAGAAAACCTAGCCTAACATGGACTGAACCCCTGAAATCTTCTTTCTCTAATTTGTCTAATAAATCTTTCTTTCTCTAATTTGTCTTTGGTGTTTTGGGTTACAGCAATGAAGATGCAGATTAAAACACTTGCTAATAGAGAACCATCGGTCAGGGTAGCCAAAGACCTATTGTTTTATATAGTTTACTGCATCGAGGTTTTGTTTTCTCAGCCCTTCAGCCCTTTTTTTTTTCCCCTCCCAACTTCAGTGGGAGTTGCTGATACAGAAATTGATATTTTTCACTGTAGGAGAGAACACAAGGGAAGTTTCCAGGACAACATCAAGCACATGGGAAGTCTTACCAGCTCTTACATTCTATAAGCCACAATAGTTTAGAAGGCCAGTAGTAATATTCCTGTTTCCCATATATATTCAGAAACAAATAAGAAACAGATTGAAACAAGAAAAATATTTTTATTACCTATAACTTGACCTCGATACTGATAATTGGGTCAAGTGAACATTAATTTTTGAATTAGCAGATTTACCCTTTGTTTCTCTGATCATGAACACAGTGAGACAAGAACAGGCCTCCTTTTAATTAAAATGAATGAGACCAAATTATTATATAAAACTTCTTAAGCAAGAAAAATCAGACGATGAGGGAGCAAGCAGCTAAAACTCACATGTCCAGTATTTTATTGTAACATGGTAAAACACTGAAGTCTTCTTCATCCTTTCAGGAAGAGTAAGTGAAGAGGCAGAGAACAAGAATGTAATTCTAAGAGATTTTAGGACAACATGAGAAGTCAGGCCCCAAAATTTTCTTCTAAACTGGAAAATGATTAAATTAATATTACTTGTCTTAAATTCCACCCATTCAACCCAAATGTATTGTGTATTACTCCTTAAGCAATTATATTGAAGTACCATATACCATCAGATGGGGGATTTTTAAATGGTGGTTATTCTGGATAAATTTACTCATGGTTAGATTTGCACTTTGCAAATAAAGTTTGCATTTTGGTTTATATTTAAATGTTTTACTTATTGCTTGAGAGGTTAATGCAATTGGATTATATAAACCATAACGATATTACCAAAAAAAGCTTTGGAAGTAGATCAAAAGGCAAAATATTTAATAAATAAATAAATAATTTATATGATGTCAGGTTTACTTATTATCATTTTCCTTCCTTGCCCATAAAGACCAAATATCTATAAATAATTTCCAGTAGCAAGTCTCCAGAGCATCCTTTTGTAAGACAACTTGTAAATAAAAGAAATTATTTTCAGTAGGTTGAGTGAGGTAAATACTACATGTGCAAATATAAATAATAAATTCAATGTCTCCCAAAGTCTAAAAATATTCATACAGATGAAAATAAATGTTAATTCAGAAATAAACTTTGCAAGTTGACAATAAATCACTTGCTATTTATAGTAAAAAAAAAAAAGCAGGAGATTTTAAAGCTAAAGAGAAAATTGCTCTTTCTGCACTAAAAGATGCTTATCAGAATGTGACAGGACAGAGGTTACACATTCAAATGTAACAAGATTAGGCTTTGGATTCCCAAAGTAGAAAGAATGTATTCAGCAGAAATGGTTTTTGCATTGCCTGTTGGGCTGCTTTAGAATCAATTCTATTTATCTTTGGCATCAGTTGTGGTCCTGAGACTAGAGAGTTTTAGTTGGAAAAATGTACTGAATTTTTAAAATTTCTTGTCAGTAAAATGTGATGCAACATGGCATTTATTGTTCACTGTTGATCTGAACTTAATTAACTTTGCCATAATTATAAGATATTATTTTAAGCATGATTATTTGTGCTTATGTTGAATGTTAAAGGTTCAGAAAGAATATTTTCATATTTAAACCAAAGATGCTATTTAATGTGGAAGAGATACCTATTTTGTTCTCTACTTGTATCCCAGTATCTAGTAACTTTAGCAAAAATAAAATTTAAGAGACTTTAAATTTTGAGTAGCATTTAATTTTTTAATTGAATATAATTTTGTCATTGAGATAGGTAAAATTTGAATGAAATTTTAAAACCATATTTTAATAAATCAAAATAAATGAAACTAAAATAAATATAAAGCCAGACATAGGGGCACATGCCTATGATCCCAGTACTTGTTTGTTGTCCATTGCATTTAAAGTAACTTTCATGATATGCTACTGGACATTTCTCAGGCCTACTTCTTGTCATTGCTATATTGATTGAGCAGATATATTCATTTTTTTCTAAGTTGCAAATCTGTAATTTCAGCTTGAGTCCATCTAACTGAAAGGCCTATATTCTTTCCACTATATTATGCTACTCATGAATGAGTAGATGAATAAATGAACAGTTGCAAAAGAAAAATTGTACTAAAATTTGTAAGATAGGTCCTCTCAACAGTTGCATAAAAAAACTTTACTAAAATTTATAAGATAGGTCCTCTCAACAGTTGCATAAAAAACTTACTAAAATTTATGATAGGTCCTCTCATAAAATATTGTTCAAACAATTTATATTCACTAGGATAGCCTCCAAAACCTTTTGAATTATTAGAAATCGTCCCCCCACATGCAGAGGACACACTGCTTTCCAAATCTGTTCTGTTGGCAGGATCTCACTTGTTGCCAGGTAAAGACAGAGCATTTCATTTTTCTAGTATAAAATCAGATAATCGGGAAGTATTAAAAATATACTTACACATAGAAACACACACAAACCTAAAACCAAATGAATCTCCTGTGCAATTTGAACTTCTGAGAATGTGGTTATTTTATGCCTCTTTTTCACTGTTTTTCAGGTTGAGGTCATATCGTTTATAGGTCTAATTTATACATTAATTACAAAATTAAAGAGAAAAATTTTGTATTGCTCATGGATGATCTTAGAATATAAACATGTGGAGAAAAACACATTGCTAGTTTTTGATTTGTATTATTTGTTGCCATTATCAACATAGTAGGTATGGTTGATACCCTGCATTCTCTGGAAATGCAGAGGCCTACACTTAGTTTTATATTCTAGCCAATAAAAGCTTCAAATCCTTCCATCTCAAATTAAAACTTTGTATATGGGCAACAGCACCTGCTCTCCCCCATCACTAGGGTCATAATGAAGATCCCCATGGAGAAGATCCTGTGGAGATGACTCCAAGAGGATGGACCTGCTGAGAAACAGCAGCAGGGGACAGAGACAGAGAGAGTATTAGTAGTGCGCTGCTGACTTGATTCCCAGTCTAGGCTGGATCAAATGGTCCCTCTCGGGTAAAGCAACAGAGTAACTGTCTATTCATGCTGACTATGTGAAGAGAAAAGCATCCAGGAAGTTTCATTCCTAAAGTAGAAATTGACAAAGTAGACGGATTATCTCTTTTCTTTCCAGAATAGCACTAGAGGATTGTGCTAATCATTCTCATTTTTTCCTGTTTTGAAATGAATTTAGAAATGACATTAAGGGTGATTAACACATTTATCTTCTTGCAAATATTGCACGCACTCCTTGCTTGGACATTCCAAAGCCCTGTATAATCTTATGAAAATCTATGTCCAATTTTCAGGTATGCAATCTTGGTTGATATTGGTATCAAACTTGCTGTTTCTTAGAGCTGCCTTCACAGTATAGTATCACTTAAGTTACTGTCTCATCCCCAGTCCATAAACAGGTCTATCCTTCAGAGATTCTACTATAGATGACTGCTACTACTATTGGTCACTGCTATACATAGAGTATCTGACCCTGAACAAAAACACACTACATATTAATTGAAGAAATGAATAATTGTTGGTTGACATTCTTTTGGAGTTCAGTTATAATAAACTCCTTGAGTCTAGAATATTATAGAGTACAATCAAAGACATTATTTGACTAAAAGATCTCTTTACTTGAAATCAGAGCATAACATTTTAAAAAGAAGTTCACCAAAGCATCCTTGCTCACCAATTCTCCACTTAATTTTTTTTTCTGAGATAGGACTTCAGAAATTTGAACTAATTTATTTCCTGCCCCGTAAATGACTAAGATGAGCTGAACTGAGAAAGGGACTCTTCTAGCTAGTATGAATGCAAGTTCGCCTTGGGCTACTTGCAATAAAGTCTTGATTTCAAGGATTGTGTGCTAAAGCATTGATTTTCAAGTAAAAAAAAGACCACATATATGCCACCTCCCAGGTGTGTAACCATGGTGAGTGACTTAAATACCTCTGAGCCTCACTGTTTCATTGTGAGATAGGAATAATATTCTAATTTGCCCTAAGTATTCAGTAAGCAGTGTTAGTAAAATGGATTAGCACAGTATGTAGAACATAGTAGGCATTTGTACATGTTTCTAGCTTCTACTTTCTAGAGGCATAGAATAAATTATCTGGTTTAAATATTGTAGTATGCCAAACGTGGTGGCGCACACTTGTAATCCCAGCGCTTGGGAGGCTGAAACAGGAGGATCGCACAGGTTTGACGCCAGCTCAGCTACTTAGTGAGGCTCTCAGCAACTTAGTGAGACCCTGTTTCTAATAAAATATAAAATTAGGTCTGGTAGTGTAGCTAGGAGGTAGAAAGCCCCTGGGTTCCATCCCTAGTACCACAAAAATAAATAAATAAATAAATAAATAAATAAATAAATATTATAGCATAGTGATATGATGATATAAAATATTTAATGTTAAAAATGTAAACTTAAAAAATCATAAAATTATGTAATCCAACAAATTTATTTTATATGCACAAAGGTCAGGAATTAAAGTAATATATATTAATCAATGACAGTCTATTGTGATCTGCCATATTCCATTTTTGTATTGCCGTTTATTATTATTTTTTATTTATGTGTGTGGTACTGGGAATTGAGCCTAGGGCATTCTATCTCTGTGCTATAACTCCAGGCCCTGTTTTATTTTTATTTTGAAACAGGGTCACAGGAAGTTGATGAAAGTCTCACTACTTGCTGAGGCTGACCCTGGACCTGTGATCCTCATGCCTTAGCCTCCCAAGTACTAAGATTATAATAAGCATGTACCACCACATCTGGCTGACTTGTTTGTTTGTTTGTTTATTTGTTGGTACTGGGGTTCCTGGAAGCCCTTCTACCTCCGTGCTACACTCCCAGACCTATTTTATATATTTTTTTAAATTTGGAAACAGGGTCTCTTAATCCAGTTTGGCTGGCTTCGAACCTGCACGATCCTCCTGTCTCCGCCTCCCAAATGCAGGGATTACAAGCATGTGCCACCATGCCCAGCCTGGCTGACTTTCATTATTTAAAAGTGCAAACACAGTTTTCTTATTCAAGGTAAACCTCACTAAAATTGCACAAAGATAATTTTGAAATAATATTAAGTTAAATGTATCTTATGATATTTTACTTAAAGCTTAGGAGGCATTTTTAGACTTTGACAGTAGAAAATATAGAATGTAGATATAACTTAGATCAGAATAGAATCTCTATTTGTAAATACAATTCAGAAAGAGAGCTCACTGGAAAAAATAATGGAAATATAGTGGATATTGGCCAATTCTGATTGATTCCCGTGGCCAGGGTATTTTAGATTTTTGCAGAGCAACCAAAATGTAAGTGTAATGTAAGACTGGGATTTAAAGTTTTGTCTAGTTAAAACTTCTGATCCCAGAACTTTCCTACTGACACTTAAACTCCATAGCCTTTGGGGTTATGACTGATCCAGAGATGATAGATCAATATGATTTGCAGAATCTTAAGAGACTTTATTGACCTCATATGATCCTAAGGCTTATTGCAACAGGTTGTGGCAATTTTGAACCTAGCTCAGATGAGTAAGTTTAGAGCAAAATTTATTATGTTAAAAATATTGGTAATTTGTAATAACTACAATAGCTAGTACATATTGTATAATTTTCCCTCTGACTTAAATTATTTTGTTTGAGCTTTATAACCATACTTTTGTGGTAGACATTATCATTCCATCATATAGATAGAGAAACTTAGTCTTGACAGTATAAGTTGCTCAAGGTCATAGAACTAATGAGAGGTGAAACTAGGGCTTGAATTGAGGCACTCTGAACATGAACTCAGCTATTTAAAATAAACAAACTAAATCATTGTCCGCTGCCAATGCGTATATCTTCTCACATCACTATTACCATCAGAATCCCATGACAAATAGCAGGGGATACAAGCAGGGGAGGCCAGAGTCCTGACTTTTGTCAATATGTTATTAGATCTCTCACAGTTTGTAGAATTGTCCTGGAAGGGCTCATTTTATCTTTAATATTACCAACATCTGCCCATGAATATCATGAAAAAATATAAGTTCAAATACCAAGAATATCATTCATTATTCCCATCTATTTTCACTGAGAAAGGTAAGAAACACTATATAACACTATCTTTTTGTTGTTGTTGTTGTTGTTGTTGTTGTTGTTGTTTTGAGGAATTGAAGAGGGTTGATGTTGGAAAATGAAAGTAGCATATATTAAAATGTAGTGAGGCCAGGCGTGGTGGCACACACTTGCAATCCCAGCATTCAGGAGGCTGAGACTGGAGGATCACGGTTTGCAGACAGCCTCAGCTACTTACTGAGGCCCTCTGCAACTTAGTGAGACCCTGTTTCAAATTAAAGAATAAAAACTAGGGCAGGGGTTGTAGCTCGGAGGTCGAATGCCTCTGATTTCCATCTCTAGACCTGCCCCCCCCCAAAAAAAAAATGTAGAGAGTTTTAGATTCTTACAAGGTGTTCCTATTTAACATTTAGGGAAATGCAAATTAGACATATACAGGCCTTGCAAATGATATCCAGATGGTCTTGGCCAATTTAGTTTCCTTCCTCCTCTTTCTGCTTGTAGTTCTCATAAGAACTATAGACTGTGCTGAAAATATAATACCCTGAGATAAGAAGGAAGTCTTAGGAACAACCTGGGCTCTGTTCTGCCCCCTCCAAGAGCAAGCTCTCCTACAATACTTTATCCTAAAACATATTCCCCTGAGGTATAAACCCAGAGTAAGGTGCTCTCTGAGACCTCCACTGTCCTGCAGAATGGGAATGCCAAGGTGAGAGTCCATCTTTCCTATATCCTTAGGGACCAACTTTGCACAAATTCTTGACTTCTGTTGTCCCTTGATGCCCTGTGAGTAGTAAAATTGCCTTGCTTAACTTGTTGCATGAGTATTCTTTCTTATAAGACTCCAGAGTTGTATTTATTCAGATGTAGGCTTTGGGAGGGATTTAGGGTACCCCCTGCCATCACCTTACAACTGACACTGGTGCATATTGAACCTCCTAGATAAGTACTAGATAAGCCAGAACAACTAATCAGGCCCCTTTTTAAAAATTAGAAAACTCATAGAGGCAATCGTAATTCCAGCTAAAATCCTGCTTATTTTGAGGCCAATAAATGTTCATTAACATTGAAAGAAAATTAGTAAAAATGAAAGATAAACTCAAATATAGACTCCCAAGAATGGACAGAAGATCCCTCCTCAACATTCAAGGTAGAGGTAGGTGGCATAAGAGATGTGGACCTGATAGAACAAAAGGCATATAAGCAGAAAATTTTACTTCGAGGGCACCCAATTAACTTTCTGTTAATATTTTCCAAAGCAAAAATGTCAGTTTACATTTTCTTTAATATCAGTTCAGGCCCATATTTCTTGGGGCCATATAGAATTATAAGGTCATGAATAGTGAATTTAAGAGGAGAAGGAGAAGCTCATATAAATAGATCTAGTTGATTAAACTGGATCATAATATATGGTTGGTAGGAATAGTACCTATAGAGTCTATACTCTGGTATGATTGGTATGGTATGGTATGGTATGGTATGGTATGGTATGGTATTCCAAAGTTTAATCATGTCATACTGTGGTTCATGAAGACATCATTATTGACAGAGAAATCCCATTCCACTGGAATATCCTTGTTTCACTTTTAATTATCCTACTCTGTCCCAGGAGACATGTTGTGAGCATAAAGTCTGAGCTGAGTTATGATTTTGAATTTTCCATGCATAACAAGCCTCTGGCCATGATTAAAAAATATTGAGGAGCAGAAGGCCAATGTTAGGCAGTGAATTTAGTTCGAAATGAGTTATTTGGAATTTAAGGAATGATGCCTACTCCATCGTCTAAAGGAGGAAGAGCTACATATGTTATAGAATAGTGGTACAATGCAGTCTCTAGAATTCAATTTCATAGGTCCGAATTCTCATTGAGTCACTTACTTAATTAACTTTAGTAGTTAATTTCATCATTTATAAAACACAAATAATAATAGTAGTTATCTGACAAATGTATGAGATTTAAGTAAGAATAAAGTTTTTCAGAGCTATTCCTTGCACATCACCTTTCAGCTATTATTTTATAGGATAAACAATGCTGGGTAGAGAAGAGACCATGCCATCCTGAAAGACAAGAGGAGCACCCCACATTATTTCACTGGTCCATAACATGAATCGGGGTTTTCTTTGCAGGCTACAGAGAAAGATGTGCAATGCCATTCTATCCCCAGCTTTGTCAGAAACTGGAGCTAAGTCTTCTGCTATAATTTTTTTTTTTTACTTCAAAATCTGTTCTCTTGTTACAGCAAGATAAATCTTTGATAAAATTCAAATTTTATCGTTTACTTTTTTGTTTAATCCTTCAGTAACTTGTAATTTCTTTTTTGTTTGTTTTATTTAGTGGTACTGGGGGGTAGAACCCAGGGGATTTCTATCTCCGGGCTATACTCCCAGACCTATTGTATATTTTATTTGGAAATGGGGTCTCACTAAGTTGCTGAAAGCCTCACTAAGTAGCTGAGGCTGGCTTTGAACCTGTGAGATCCTCCTATCTCAGCCTCCCAAGTGCTGGGATTACAAGCATGTGCCACCATGCCTGGAAATAACTTGTAATTTCATCCTTATAATGATGACCAGAAGCATAATATTGTTTGTAATCATTCAAAGCAGGATACTTTACTATTGAAAGTAGGCACTACTTTTACGTACATAAGGACAACTGTAACCCAGCGCCATCCCAAGCAATGAGGGTCATCTGTTCACTTTTTTCTATAAAGTCCTGTATGATCGTATGATCTGGTTCCTAACTTTTCTACTTCAGCCTCGTTTTATGTCACTCTCCTTTTGGATCCCTGAGTTTAAGCACACTGTCAGCCTCTTTTAGTTTCTCCTTCCTCTCTTGGGGCATTTGTACCTACTCAACTCTCTTCATCTGGTTAATTTCATCTCTCCCTTCAAATTTCTTTTCATTTCTCATTGTTAGACAAGCTTTCTCAGACCATGTCTGGCTCAGTCAGGCCTCAAGATCATCTTTATGATATTTTCCCTTCATCCTCATAGGAGGGTTTCTAATTATATGCTTCTATCCTTTTCCAGCTAAGCTATAAGCTCTGTGAAGGTGGGGGTTCAGGTGGTCTGCTTTGTTTCCTCTACTGACTGTGTTGGATGAAGCATATTACATTTGCTTCAGTAACCAATGTTACCCAAACCAGGATGTGACTCTTGTTCTTACACTCAATCCTAAAGCCAGATGTACAGAAGCCAGGGCTTACCAGGAGTCATGGTTAAGTAGTAACTATTTATGGCCAAGTATGATGACAACTGCTTCTCTTATTAGAACATGGTAGCCATGTGACTGACCAAGACAGGCTCAAATAAAACTGTCTAAATAAGACTGGGGCATTCCCACCAACCAGAGAAATATTTGGGTATTTAGTTAACTAATATCAGTCTCCAGAAAGGATAATGATGCTTTATAAGATTTTTATAAGAAGTACATAAGATATTTTTGTAATGAGCTTCAGCAAAATGATTGACATAAAATAATCGCACAATGAGCTGTCCATATTATGATGGCTTTAATCTGGAATATCCTGTGCTAAGGGCTCAGTCCCAGTGAATCAGTGGTGAGAGACGGGGCTCCTGAGAGATGAGTGGATCATGATAATTCTGACCTCATAGGTGGATTGATCCATTAATCCATAGTTGGATTAATGATTTGATGGCATTATTGGGAGAGGGTAGAAAGTATAGGAGATGGCACCTTTTTGGAGGAAGCATGCCATATAAGAGTTTATCTTGTCCTCTAGCGCTCTCTCGTGCCCTCTCCCTCTCTTTTTCTCTCTCTATCTATCTCATTATCTCTTTATCTATATCTCTGACATAAGCTGAGAAACTTTTCCATGTCTTTTTACCATGATATTTCTAGCTTGGGGCCAGACAGCCAAGAATTAAAACCTCCAAAAATATGAGGCAAAATAAATCCTTCCTCATAAGTTGTTTTTCTTGGGTATTTTGTCCTTGTGATAGGCAGGTGACTAACACAGCTATTATTATAATCACTAGAAATAGTAGTAGTGTTTACCTAAATTTCTTTTTAAGGATGGTATGATATATTTGTTCAACCTTTATCCAGCCTCCATTTAAGCAATAGGCTCTGGGATTAAAACTGCTTTTCTACCTTCCAGCTACTTGTTGGATATCAAGATATTTTGAGCTTTCTACACATTCTTCACACACATACACATACACATACACACACACACACACACACACACACACACACACACACCAAAATCTGTATAATCTGTAGATGTGTGCTAATAGTATGCTTCCATACAGGTGAGGGGGCAAAACAAGAAGTTTTGATCTGTTTTGTGTAATCCATAAAGCAATTTTATGATTTGGTACCATCATAAATGCTTTAAATAATATTGATCTGTCATTTATACCAGATAAATATAAAGTAAGTGATTTTTATAAATAAACATTAACATTAATATATTCTGGAAGTAAAGACATTCTTAAAATATCTATACTACATTTTATATAAAGGATGAAAATATTCAAATACATATGACATAGTGTGCTGGCATAAGTCATTGTGTTGTCCTTGCTGATTTCAAATACACTCTGTCTCCTAAGAAACTTAAACTACTAAAATTTGATAGAAAAAGGTTGGTTCCAGAGTGTGCATTATTACCTTTCTCCACCATTAAATCATACTTCCTTATGCTGTGCCATAATTTGCCACTTGTCTGTTTTCTAGTGCTTTTTTCTGTTTGAGAAACCAGTTGGAGCTGATGAATGCCTCCCCACAGGGAAATTGCAAGTGAAATCATTACAAGGAAACTTTTGCGCATTAACCTAAAATTATTTCATCTTTTAAGGAAATTGAGCCCTAAAATTATTAGTATTTGCTTTGTGTTGACTACAGTGAATACCTTTTATTTAATTCTGTCTTAAGTGGAAGTTTGATCCTTGAACTTTAATATTCTTGAAGGAGGAATAAAAGCAATTCCAACACTGTTTCTTTTTAGAAAGAAATCAAACCAAGATAATTACCTGAAAATTTCTGTCACTAAAAAAGTGAAAGTTGAATGCTGCTACACAATGCTGCAAATATAGTGTTTCTAGTAAGTCTGGTGAAAGTTATTTACAAAAAGAGTTACCTTGACTTCTGGGGAAATTTAGTCCATTAATTATTCTTGACTTCTCACCTATTATACCATGAGCTTCCTCAGAGGGCAGTACTTAAATGACAAGTTCTCTTGGAAAAGCACCATGTGAGTAGAATATGTAGAAGAAAAATAAGGGGAAAAATATAACACCACTTGTCTAACACAGTAAAGTTTTAAAATGCAAGAGGAGCACTTCTGAAACTGCAATAATCACTGCATTATGCCCAGCCATCCCAGAACCAAGAGGAGCTATCAGTTAAGCCAGGAACTGCTCATGTGCTCAGCTTCCTTTCCTTAGAGATTTGATCTTACCATCTCAAAGCTATGTCATTCTCAAGAGTCACTTCCCAGAAGACACAGATCCTTTTTCAAGCAGCCTTTCCTGGCAGATTTTTTTTGTGTGTGCGTGTGGGTCTGGGGATGGAACCCAGGGGCATTCTACCCCCGAGGTACACTCCCTGCCCTATTTTTTTATTTTGAAACAGGGTCTCCTTGTTTCAGTGAGTTGTGGAGGGCCTCACTGAGTAGCTGAGGCTGTCCACGAACCACCATTCTCTGGCCTCAGCCTCCCAAATGCTGGGATTACAGATGTGTGCCACCCTACCCGGCTTTTTAAAATAAATAATAGCAATAACTTGATAAAAACTTTACTTTAAAAAACTATCTAAAATCCCAGTACTTGGAAGGATCCCAGGCTTGTGGACAGCCTCAGCTACTCAGTGAAGCCTCTACGACTTAGTGAGACTGTGTTTCATAAATATATATATATATATATATATATATATATATATATATATATATTAGCTAACAGTAACTGAGTCATGAAGCATTATTTTAAGCAGATTACATGAGTTAATGTGTTTAATTCAAATAACAAAATAACACTATAAATTGAGATATATATGGTTAGGGTTTGTAGCTTGGAGGTAGAATGCCCCTGAATTCAATCCCCAGTACCACAAAAAACCTACCTAAATTCGTCAGAAACTTAAAGAACACATCTTAACCTTATGGATTATATTAGTCAGTTGTATTAGTAAGTATAATAAAATACCTGAGTAATTAAAACAAAAAAGTAGCTGGACATGGTAAGTGCACACCTATAATTCAAGTACTTGGAAGGCTAAAACAGGATAATTATAAGTTTCAGGCCAACCTCAGCAACTTAACAGCACCCTGTTTTTTTTTTGTTTGTTTGTTTTGTTTTTTGTTTTTTTTTTTTTTTTGGTGGTACTGGGGTTCCTGGAAGCCCGTCTACCTCTGGGCTACACTCCCAGACCTATTTTATTTTTTGGAAACAGGGTCTCCTAAGCCAGCGGGACTGGCTTCGAACCTGCGCGATCCTCCTGTCTCTGCCTCCCAAGCGCGGGGATTACAAGCGTGCGCCACCACGCCCGGCCAACAGCACCCTGTTTTGAAGTTAAAAGTACTTGGGGTATACCCCAGAAAAATGGTACCTCTGTTTAATTCCTAGTATGGAAAAGAGAGAATATTTATGTGGCTTATGGTTTTAGTCCATTTTCAGGCAGACTCCTCTGTTAGGTCTCTAGTGAGGTGTCATATGGCAGTGGTGGAGTGAGATACATGGTACAACAAATTGCTTCAAAGAAAAAGAAAAAGGAAGAATTGGGGACCTTCAGTACCTTATGGGGTTTGTTCCCCAGAGACCTGGGATCTCCCACATGTACAAACCTCCTAAGGTTCCCGCCACCTCCCAACAGTGTCACTCTAGGGACTGAGATTTTAACACTAGGGAACACTTACTTAATGCCTTGATAGAGTTTTTTATTGTATTCCAAATACTTTCTCACAATAGGTAAAAATAAAAGCATAATAGTACCTATATACATCAGAATAAAATACCACATATAGTGTTTTGTGCTTTTTTTGTGGTATTAGGGATTAAACTCAGGGGCATTCTACATCTGTGCTACATCACAAACCACATTTTATTTTTGTTTCAAAACAAGGTCTCTCTCTTAATAAGTCTCATTATTTGCCTAGGCTGTTCCCGAACCTGTGATTCTCTTGTCTCAGGTTCCCAAGTACTGGGATTACAGGTGCTCAACACCACACCCAGCTTAGTATTTTGCTTTTGAAATAAAATTAATTCTTAGTTTTTATGAGAAGAATAAATATAATCTGCTAACAAACACATTTATTTGGATTTATTGATTAAGTTTGAAAGGAAATACTTTATTTTTTATTTTCTACACCATATTCCCTAATGAATATGCAAATCAGCCAGAATCATAATTGGTTCTTTGCTTTCACCAGTAGATGCTACTAGCAGTTTCTACACGCATTGAGTAGCACGGCTCAATTCATAACTAAGTGAAAAATTGACTTTTGGTGTTCATGAGAGTTCCTTGTAAGTATTCTTTCCTGAATTCAGAATGGCAAGTCAGGCATGGTAGTGGGCAATGAATTCCAGCACTTGGGAGGCTGAGACAGAAGGATTGCAGCTTTGAGATCAAGGAGTGGCAACCTGGCAAGAAAGACCCTCTTTCAAATGAAAAATAAAAAGGACTAGGCTAAGGGTGTAGCACAGAGATAGAGCATCCCTGGATTCAAACTTCACTGCCACACACATAAAAATGTTAGAGTGATTCACTCTATTTGTTGATATTATATAAAATACATAAAATCTCTCTCTCTCTCTCTCTCTCTCTCTCTATATATATATATATATATATATATATATATATATTCTGAAAGAAATTTAGATTTATTTACCTTTCAACTCATGAATAAATCAATATAAATTTCTTATTTACCAAAAAGACATCTATTCTGGATTGAGCAAAAATAAATATTTTTAAAATTGGTACAGCTCTGTAGGTCCCAGATAATAATATATATTATCATCATCTTCCTAAACATAGTTAACAGTAATTGAGTCATAAAGCATTATTTTAAACAGATTACATGAGTTAATGTGCTTAATCCCTAACAACAGTATAAATTGAGTTTTATTACTCTTTTGCTTTTAAATATAAGGAATCTGAGACATAAAAGGAGTAAATTCATTTTCTATGATGACCTAGCTGCTTTAACTGATGCTGCAAATAAGGCAGTCTGACACAAGACCTGGGCTTTTTTTTTTATGTGCTGGATATCAAACCCAAGTCCTTGCACATGCTAGGCAAGCACTGTACCACCAGTCCTACACCCAGAATTTTTAAATATTTTTAGTTGATAATCTGGGACAAGTGGAGCCAAATATGCCTTCTAACTCTGAAGTCCTAGAGCTGAAATAAAGAGTTATAACCTCATGTTTGAATCTCACCAATATAGGCAGTTGGTGTCCTATTCATAAAGATAATACTTAACTAAAACAATGCATAGATATATAGGTCCTTTAAAAGAAATTAGGTGAAATAACTATAATTTTCACACATAAAAATATAGGAAAATAGAATTATGCTTAAGTGTAGATTTATTTCTTTGAAATGTATTGTTTGATTTTACTCTAAATAATCTGTGGAGTATATAGAAGTTCACAAACATGATAATCATATTCAAGGAATCATGAGAAATCATGTTGTTTCAGCAACAAGACTAAAGACAATAACTTTCATGATACTTGATTTTTTTCAGAGATTTTCCATAACATGTCACGTTAATGTTGTTAAAAAGCCATATAAACATCCTTCTTTTATGAATGAGTATACTGCAGTTCAGAGGAGTACTATGATTCATCTAAATATATAGTTACTGATGAATGTATTAAGCACCATACCGTAAAAGTAACAAGAAAGATATAGACAAGATGCCATGGAACTATGGAAAGATGAAGA
The DNA here is from genome assembly GCF_963383645.1 of Muscardinus avellanarius. Taxonomy (NCBI): domain Eukaryota; kingdom Metazoa; phylum Chordata; class Mammalia; order Rodentia; family Gliridae; genus Muscardinus; species Muscardinus avellanarius. Next base: position 27,627,693 of record NC_137787.1, on the reverse strand, counting down.
TGGAGATATAGAATTCATGTAAAAGGCAACAAACTGAGCATTACAGAGTACATTTTGATAAACAGAAGGAACATGAGCATTTAACTTTTATGAAAGGGCAGGAGCTAGAACTATAAATTGAGATTTTAGTGGTGACCACCAAGTGCCGATATATTTGTGTAACAATAAGCAGTATAATTTTACCAATGCTTTGCTAAAAAGAACAGGAGAAGGTTTAATGAGTTGAATGAAGTCAGATTGTGTAAGACATAGAATACTTTAGAATGTAAATTAGAGCCAGGCTTGATGGTGCACGCTTGTAAATCTTGTGCTTGGGTGGCTGAGACAGGAGGATCACACAGGTTCGAAGCCAGCCTCAGCTACTTAGTGAGGCTCCCAGCAACTTAGTGAGACCCTGTTTCCAAATAAAATATAAAGTAGGTCTTGGAGTATAGCTCAGAGGTAGAAAGGCTCTGGGTTCCACCCCCAGGACCACCAAAAAATATGTAAATTGTAACTTAATAAAAAAATGAAGATTTAAAAAGTTAGTGCTATGATATAATGTTATGGTTTGGATTTAGAATGTCACACTAGACTGAGAGAGAAAAGGCAGCCATGTTGGAGATAGGTCTTGGCTGCTGAGAAAGAGCCCTTGGGAGTATGTCCTTGAGGATTATATAAGGCAACTCTTCCCTTGAGTACTCTATCTATCATCTATCTTATCTATCTATCTATCTATCTATCTATCTATCTATCTATCTACCTATCATCTATCTATCATCTATCACCTATCTTTTGCTTCTAGAGCCGCTTTGATGTGAGAGAAGAGCCCTTATACTCTTTCCTCTATTCATTGTGCCATGCCCTGAGCTCCCCCAATGTAACCTGGCCTAACATGGATTGAACCACTGAAATTTTTAGAACTGTAAGCAAATAACTCCTTTCTCTACGTTGCTGTGGTCAGGAATTTTGGATCACAGTAGTGATAATGATAACTAAAACACATGTAAAGCATTTAAAATTAAGAAAATTAATCTGGTATTGTTGAATAGTATAAGCCAGAAAGGAAGAGATGAGTCAAAATTCCTCTTCATCTACTCTAGATGAGTGGCTTCTTAAATGTTAATGTTCCAATGAGTCATCCTGGGATCTTGGTGGCAATTAAGATCCTTAAATCAATAGGTTGGGATGAGGGCTTGAGTTTTTTTTTTTTTTTTTTAATGAGCATACAGTTGAGGTGCATGCTCTTGATTCTGGCCTGGAGCAGGTGAGCACTAGGAGCTAGACCATCCCCTGACCTGTCTCTTCAAAAAGTGGTTTTCAAAGTTCACCTCCCCTAGGAAGTGAAGAGAGCTTTGCATTTGCAATTCCTAATGATGTTTAATTTGTTACTCAAAATCTTGAAAGCTAGTCATTTTTATTTAAAAATGGACACAGAGATAATAAAGATAAAACTGAAACAAATCTAACCTCAGAGAGCATTCCATAGCAGCTCTAAAGAGGCTCAGAAAGACTTATGTTGTGAGATATTCACCATGGTCCCATGATGACGTTTATTTAATTATCAGTGTCCTCCACAGATAACAGAGGTGCAACCCTTTCTTGCCAAACTCCTTGTCCTTCCCAGCACACTCAATAGTTTCAGAGTCAACCATAATAAACTGTTTCTCAGGTCCTGACCCAGTTCGCCCTTTCTACTAGCCTCCTTGATTCTTCATTCCAGGTCAGGTTAGACAACACTATAAACTTATCATCAAAATGTCCTCAATATCAGCTCTCTCCACATGTGACATCCTCCATTCTAATTGATAAAACTCCACACTTCAGATAAAGAAGACAATTCATTTTTCATCTCAAATGTGCAATGTTTATGTCCCACCAAAAGGCATTATTATAACATACTTTTATTTTTCAGAAACACTGTTTACTATTCTCTTTCCACTAACATTTCTGTTCCTTGAATATATTCGCCTCATTTTTATCAACTTTAGATCTGACTATACCAAATGGGACTAAGTGCAGAAAACAGTAAAAGATTCTAAGACTCAAAAAAAAAAAAAAAGATAATTTCCCATGGACATGAAACATCACAGTCCTAAAATGTAATATTTATAAGAATCGCCTGCTATCTCATTAATAGTGAAAATGTCTAGGCTATACCCAAGAGATTCTCACTTATTGGATATTTGAAGGGAATTAAAAATGCATATTTTAAGTATCTCTTCAGCTTACTCTAATTCATGTAATCATGTTTTTTTTTTTTTTTTTTCCACTAAGAAGCACAAATGTAGTCTAAATAATCCAGAGAGATGTTTTTTTTACCTGGTCTTGATAACAAACTAGCCATACAATATTGGACAAGGTTTTTAGTCTCTTTGGGTCTTAGTTTTAAGTATTCTTAAATGTCAATTTTATGATTGTCCTGAAAATATCTAATCACCCAATATATAAAGAATGCAAAGCTGAACGGGCTCCAGATAAATGTATTAGAGCAAAATAATGTGGGACCGAGAGAAGAATTAAGAAGTAAATAAGAGAATGACAAAGACTAAAGAATATAAGATCTCTCATAGTCATTAACTAAAGTTAAACACAGCATCCTGAACAGTTAACATGACTACTTTTTGCAGCTCAACTTTATAAAACTGAACTGTCAAGTGTTCTGTGTGTGTGTGTGTGTGTGTGTGTGTAAACATGTATTTTTCAATTTTCTTTGCTATATACATAGAAGCATAATTATTGGTCCATATATTAAATCATTAACTTTAGAGAAATGAACAATTTTTTCACAGGACACTGTATCACTTTACATTTCTACCAGTAATATATGTGCATTTCAGTTTCACATTTTGGCCAACATGCCATTTTTCTAGTTGATAATGAAAAGATACTCATTAGGAATTAAGCAAAGGCAAATAGAAAGCACATGAGATCCTACATCCTACCCACTAGAATGTCAAGTATTCCTGATACTCTTTGATACTCACTTTCCCTTTCCCGAGTTGTTCCTAGATGAGCCAGCTTGCTGTATGGGAAGAATGGCCTGATGCACAGTCCAGTATCAGATCACTGAACAGGTTAATTTCCAGGATAGTAAACTTTAGGGCTGTGGCTTTTGGGAGATAGAATCCTTTGTAAAACAGGCCAACTTTTGCTGGGATAAATTCTTACCCTATTTAGTAATCCTGAACACCGATTAAAAAGGAATGCTCTCATCATCAAGCCTTCTTCCCTGATAACTTTCATCGTATGTAGACGTCCCTTCTGCATTATGATAATGAGTTCTGACCCCCTGTCCTGAATCGCATGTACACATCTCCCCTTGTCTTCGGTGCAGCTGCTTGCATGCAGTGGAAATGAGAAAATTTTATGAAATAATTATCTTCAGAATAACTTTGAAAATTTATGAAATTAAATGCTATTTATTCATTAACATTTGAAAAACCAGAAATATCTTTCCATCTGCCTTTGATGAAATCAGCCTTTATTCAGTTCAATATTACCACAAATTAGTCTGCTTGCTTTCACAGCTTTTTCACACTACCCATTTCCTTTAACTCTTAAAAGTGACGTGCACTATGGCTTAAAGACAATGCTCTCTGCTGATGAAACAACCACAAATTACAGATAGACAATACGGGAGTCTTTAATAAGCTGAATGGGAGTATTTACAATATGCATCTATGCATGACTGTCTGAACACTTTTGCTTAGATTTCATATTTTACTTTCTATGGCTGGTTTGATGGAAGTCTTAAGGGAATAATGCCATTTTGTAGCTTTTCGTGATTACTATTGTACTCTGTAATAAACTGTATATTCATTTAGATATGCTAAGCAGTTTTTTTCTATTTTAATAATGGGAGGAATATCTTTTCATTCAGTGTTCAGAATAAAAATTAATATTAATATTGTTCTCCTCTGGGCTGGTAAAATGAATTTCAATAACTTCAACTGTGGAAGAGAAAAGATGTTGAAATAAGTGGACAGAATGGGGGTGTGAGTTCTGAAATTATTGAGCTGATAATGATCTAAACTGAAAGTTGTTTTTCTTAATTTATGAACGTAAAGTCCTTTGTAAGAAAAGTAAGTTCAGTTACTTCTGTTAGCTGTTAGATTTAAATAAGCACTGCTCACAAAAGACTGGATCTTATTTCTACCAGTTAAAATAGTTTGGATTAGAATGGCTTTCTAGACAGATAGTTCTCCCTTTCCTGTAGAAGATGGAGTTGATCATTTTTCATGTTTTGTTTAGAGATTAATGTCAAAGCTACTTCAGCTAGTGATGGGCCTTTCATATTTTGCTTTCTTCTTTTTCCTTGTATGCCAGTTGTAATATTTTAATATTTCAGCAACATTTTCAGCTAAATGTAAGCCCCTTAGCAATCATAATATATAGTAGTTCTCTATCTTAACAAAAGGTCAGGTGTGAGAAAAGAATTGGCTATTCTGGAATTATGTATTTATTCTATCTAAGACTTTGAGTATACATTATTTTAAATGTCATTCTTATTCTGCTAGATGTGTCTAATAAATTCCTTTATTTTAAACAATTTTATGAGCTTTGTCCTATAATATATATGTATAATACCCAATAAAACTGCAAGCCTTATCATCTCTGAGGATATAAAGCAGCAGTGATACGTATGGCTGTTAGTGACATTATGAGCTAACAAAATCTAAGTGGGGAAATTATAACTGAGATTTCAAGACAATTTTGTGTCTATATCCCTGTCTTAAAGATGGGAATAATTACTATAAATCTTTCAGTGTTTTGTGTTTAGATAAATATATAGTATGGGGTAAATGTTGATATTCTCAATATAATTAATAGAATTTTAATCACTGATCTATTTATTAACATGGTCTTAGATTTAGATTGAAGTAAAATGCATGTACCTATATTAGAATATTTTGAATAAATGTTATGGGAGTTAACACAGACCAGCTTAAGTAGAAATGAGAATATTGGTATTATAGTTTGGGCAGCTTGAAAAAAACAATAAGAGAATTTATTTAATTCAAAAAGGGGAAAGAATATTACACAGGCCTAGAGTAGACTGGATGGCCTCCAATTACTTGAAGCTAAAAGTTGAAATCACAAAGCAAATGTTTGAGAAGTCCATCTTTGTAAATGAGGAAGGAAGGGGACAGATGAGTTATTTGCAGTTAAATAGATATCCTAAGAGCTTTTTATTTGCAGTTAAATAGATATCCTAAGAGCTTCCTAATATGGTATGACTACTAGGATTGTTACAATAGGACTTCAGGTGGCCCAAGTGTCATCTCTAAGCACCCATTTAACTACTGAAATTCCACTATTAATTCTTTTCGATCAAACAAAATTTGTCTGCCATTCATTGAATCTACTGTTAATTAATTATCAGTTTGAAAAAAAAAATCTCTCTGGGGAACCAAGAGAAAGTTTCCCAGAACCATGTAAATTAAGTGATTTAGGGAATTGAAATTTTTCTATGTGTTAGCAAAGTAGAAAGGTGGTTATACTAAATTTTTTGAATACCTACTAAGGAACAGGAACCATGAAAAAAAATATTATTAGTAATTTAAGCCAGGCATGGTGGTACAAGCCTGTAAAACCAGTACTTGGGAGGATGAAACAGGAAGAGCCCATGTTCATGACCAGCCTCAGCAAGCTAATAAGGCCCTCAGAAACTTAGTGAGACGCTTTTTAAAGCAAAAGTAAATAAAAAATAAAAAGAGAAAAGAGAAAAGTGTCACAGCTTGAGAAACTCAGTTTTACATAGCAACTAGATCATAAAGCCAGGAAAATCTCATCATAGTTACCTGTAAAACTAGATGATACTGGGGGCTAAATGTTACCACATGTAAGATATGTATTTTGATTTTAGATAGAACAAAGCAATAAATTATTTACTTCTTTTATTCATTACAGTCTAGTTCCTTGCATTTATTTTATCATTTCTCCATGTTATCATCCTTCAGTTAGGCTTCTCTGACTTAGTACTTCCCCTCTCTGGCCTTTTTCAAAGTATAGCTTCTTACTCATCTTTTCAAGACCCCTTGACAAACACCACATCTACCTTCTAATAGCTCAGTCCTCAGTGGCTGGCATCATGTGAGCCTTCTTAGGCAGTCAGTGTTTGTTAACTAAATGGATAATTAAAGAATTGTTCTTTGCAGTTTTAAAAAATCATTGCTTTCATTTTTTTTTTGGTAGAAAAAAATTCATTACCATGGCCTTCAAAGTCTTTTTCAACAGGCTGTGCAACTGTCTCCTCTCTCATTCTTCGCTCTTTTTCCTGCCTTCTGAAAAAAACTACATCAGTGATTCTCAACTTATCTTCCTGCACCAACATACAAGACAGTTGATGTAGGTGGACGTGGTACCCTTCTGTGAGTACAAGCTCTGGCCAAACAGGAAGAGTGTGATTTACAGGGCATGCCATTCCCTCATCCCTCATGTAGGGATTCCTACTAGAAGGCCATTGAAGGAAATTGGCATAGTTTCAGTGAACACTTTAATTTACTTTATATAAAAATTGAAATTTTTCAATATGCTTCACTTTTAAGGATATGGTTGTTGAAACATAATTCCAGTGAGACTTTGTGATTGAGAACTATTTTAATAATAATAGTTAACGAGCTGGGTGTGGTGGCTCACTCTTGTAATCCCAGTACTTGGGAGGCTGAGACAGAAGGATCACAGGTTCTCAGCTAGGCTCAGCTACTTAGTGAGGACCTCCACAATTTAGTAAAAGCATGTTTCAAAATAAAGGATAAAAAATAGGACTGGGGGTATATCTTGGAGGTAGAATGCCCCTGGGTTCCATCCTCAATACCAAAAAAAAAAAAAAAAAAAAAAGAACAAGAACAATAGTTAATGTAGATTGCTTACATTCTATATATTTGGCATTGTTTAAATTTCTCGACTTTCGAAGTAAATATCATTGCTAGTCTTATTTTATATGGGGTAAAATTAAACTGTGGAAAACCTAAGTAATTTATATAATGAAACAGTCATTTTCAATTTTAAAATATTTTGAAGTATGGAAAGGTTTGCCAAAATAGTCCATGAGAGAGGACATAAAACACACACACACACACACACACACACACACACACACACACACACACACTTAGGGTCTTCAGTATAAATTATTTGAAGTATTTGTTTTAAAACTCTGTGGCAAGCTGGGTGTGGTGGCACACGTTGTAATCCCAGCATTCGGGAGGCTGAAACTGGAGTATCGCGGTTCGCAGACAGCCTCAGCTACTACTTAGTGAGGTCCTCTGCAACTTAGTGAGACCCTGTTTAAAAATAAAGAATAAAAAATAGGGCAGGGGTTGTGGTTTGGAGGTCGAATGCCTCTGGGTTCCATCCCCAGACCCGCAAAACAAAACAAAACAAAAGAACTCTATGGTATTGCTATAAAAAGTAAGAGTCATTGCTTACTAAAGTAGGTAAAATTATACAACTGAGTGTACATCAGACTTACTTGAATCTAACACTTGAGAGTTTGGATGTCATTTTCGGAAGTATTACTTCAAGCATTACCTAGCTTCAAACTTTAAAGGAAGAATCACTTTTTTTTTTTTTTTTTTTGGTGGTACTGGGGTTCCTGGAAGCCCTTCTACCTCCAGGCAACACTACCAGACCTATTTTATAGTTTTTTTAAATTTGGAAACAGGGTCTCTTAACTCAGCACTGCTGGCTTTGAACCTGCGCGATCCTCCTGTCTCCGCCTCCCAAGCACGGGGATTACAAGCGTGAGCCACCACACCAAGCAAAGAATCACATTTTTAAAAAATTTTATATCAAGCTATAGTCCCTGTTTCCCAAATTGATCAGACAAAAGCCCTTGTGTTATTTCACATAGAAAGGTGTTGCCTTCAAACTCTGCTTTATAAGTAAGCTATACTCTGATCTGGCTTATATTATGTGATTAGATAGCTTTTTACATGAAAGTTTCTCTTAAAAAATATAGTTATGCCCTTCCTAATGCACCTCTAAAGTTTCTCGATAATTTCACTTAATTTTCTCTGTAATTGAACATGGAGTTGCATATATACAAACAAAGGCATATGTGTACATGCCTCACATGTGCATGCAAACACAAACTATTTCTTTACACGTATGGGTTTATGGTCCTTTTCTTGTGAAGATATTTTGGTTTCTTGATGAATCGGAGGATTTGGCACAGGAACTTAGTGGCCTTCCTCTCCATGTGAATGAAAGTAACTAAAAGGGCCCTACAAAATCTTCTGTAGAAACTCACATTTATTTTTTTTACTTCTTCATAATGACAAAACACAATACTTGTGAGTTTATAAAACTGGACAGTGTATTAAGTAAAGCATACATACAAATTATATAGTTTACAATTCAAATATAGAATTTATAGCTGGGCACAGTGGCCCATGACTGTAAACCAAGTATTTGGGAGGCTGAGACAGGAAGGTTTCAGGTTCAAGGCCAAAGCACAGTAACTAGTAACTTAGCAAGAGCCTGTATGAGAATTAAAAATAAAATAAGACTGGGGATGTTTTCAGAGATAGAATAACCCTGGTTTCAATTTCTATTACCACATGCATATATAATATTACACACACACACACACACACACACACACATACACACACTTTATAATATCTTCTCTTTTTAAAAGGCTGTTGACACTGAAAAATAAAAGAATGGAAATGGAGATTTAATCATTTTACTTTGACAAGATATCATAATAATGTAATTGAGTGATTCTTAGTTATTGTTTGATAAGTATAAGTATTTTTTTATTTGGGGGTTGCAGTGTAGCACAGTAGTAGAGTGTTTGCCTGGCATGTGCAGGACCTTTATTCAATTCTCAGCACTGCAAAAAAATTAGACAATAAATAATATTAGACAACAAATGGCAGCAAGACCAGGGTCACACTTGTATCCACACGAATGGAAGTAAGAAACCTACTGCGGAAGTGGTGGGAAAATCATGGTCAATACTGAAAATACATAGGAGGAGATAAGATAGAATTTCCCTCCAAAGACATTCTACATTCTTAATAGAAGACCATGATCATTTTTAGATATGAAAAACTTTAGCATAGTTAAAAGGAGCAGATTTAAGTGCTCAAATATTTGGAAAACCAGAGAGCTTAGGTCAGGTCTTCTCAACCCTCAACACCACTGACATTTTAGACTAGATAATTCTTTGAGGTGGGAGTTGTAAGTTGTAGAATATTTCAAAGCATCCATAGCCTCAATTCATTAGCTGTCAAATATCCCCAGTTACCATAAACAAGAATATCTCAAGACATTAGCAAGCATCTCTTGGAGATGTTGATAGTCATTAATTTAGAAATGGAGGGGCATGGAAAATGGTGGATTATAATAAATTATTATACAGAAGATAGTATTTGTTGTTTTTTATTCTATCAAAGAACAAACAAGAAGCAAACAAGATAAGAAAAATTGGAGAAGTATCTATTTTGAGGATTATAATGCCTTTTAAATGATTTTTTCCCAAGAGGTATCCATTTTAAGTATAATTTTGAGGTTGAGATGTTGCCCATTAGTGAAGTAGGTACTTTTTTCTCAATTGTAATATTATGTCTGCAAAAATTTACTAATTTTATTTCAATATCTTGTAGAATAATTAAATATTAAGTACTTTAAATGTATTTACAACCAATAATAAATGCATAATATACATGTATCACCCACCTAAATTTAAAGATATTTGGCTCTGTTTTAGATATGCTTCCGTTTTGGGTTTTGTGTTTGTTTATTTTATAATGGGGTAGTTACATCCAGATTGTCTGCTTGCTCCATCCTCATATGGTCTCTTCCTGACACAGTGGTAATCAGTTACCTATAGATATTTGCTCATATATTTTTACTATCCAACTCTACCAAAGTATATTTGTATTACATAACAGCATATAGTACTAAGTCTTCACCATTTTTGTCTGTTTTTATATAAATGGCATCTGTGTCATTTTATGTTTTATTTTTCATTCAGTATTTTATTTGAAAGATTTAGTCATGTTGGCGTGTATAATATTTACACAGCAGGTACAAGGAAATACTGTGAAGCAATTAAAATGAATGAGCTGGCTTAATCACTTTTAAATAGTAAACTACAGACAAAGTAAGCAAAGCATACTGGGATGCTTAGTTTAGTCAGAAGCCAAAGCATTAGAATTTTGAGATGAAAAATTTTGATCTGTATGATCCTGACATATACAAGGAAAAGAATTGAAACATAGAAAAATATTTAGCCTTTTTTTTGTGTTTCCAGGGGGGAAAACATTTGCTTCCTAAAATCTAATAGAGGAACAGCATTGAGATAGTGATAGTGTTTGGTGGGCAGAGACCTTGACTCCTCTTGTAAGAGAGTTCTGCGTTGTGGTGGGCAAGGGAGGGGAATTTCCAATGGCCTATCTTGATTTGCAAAACAGACACATGGGAAAATTACTGGAAAAGAACTCAGCACTCAACCGTAGCCTCTATGTGTCTGTGAATAACGCTTGATCCTGAGATGATTCTTCTTTGCTAGGAAGAGCATCAGGATGAAGTGTAGAAGCAGTAAGCATTTGAGGGTGTCAAGCCCAAAGAGCTTTGTGGTTGGAAAGGTCCAGAGGTTAGCCTTTGGCTTAGAGAGACTGAGTTATATTGACCATAACTCCACTGACAGTGGCCACAACAAGAGGCTGAAATAGCACTGAGAGGGAGGAAATAAGTCTCTGATCATGAATGAAGGTTCCACTAGTTCAGACCAGACGTGAACAGGGATAGCAGAGGCTCTTAAACCACTTTAGAAACCCGCTCAGGGTCAATGGCAGCTGAAGATGGCTGAGGGTAGTGTTTCCACTGATGGAGGTTTGAATGAAAGGCTATATTGACTTATAGGTCCGTGTACCTTATTTTAAACACCTTGGGCTCATAGGACCTGGAAAAACACCTGAGATTCCCAAAAGCAGGATGTGATGCTTTAAGTTTTGATGGACATTTCTTTAAAACCAATAACTTGTTGTTATAGATTAAAATTTTTTGAAAAATAAGTATTTGATTCAAAGTTCAACATAACTGACAGGTCAAAGAAGATTCCAATACCCATTTCTTTATTGATTATATATCCTCTTCTTAATATTTTTTTTTTTTTGCCAAATTTAAGATCTACTTCAGTTCCAATTAGGATAGTGTTTTAGTTTGGATTCTTACATAAGCATAATCCAGAACAATGACTTTAATACTGGTGGTTTGTTTACAAAGTTGTTTCAAGCCAGATGTGGTGGCATACACCTGCAATACAGGTACTTTGGAACTTAAGACAGGAGGATCCCAGATTTAGGACAAGCCTCAGCATCTTAGCAAGACTCTCAGCAACCTAGCAAGACCATGTTTCAAATTAAAAGAAAAATTAAATGGCTGGGGGGAAAGCTTAGAAGTAGAATGCCTCTGGATTCACTCTCCAATAATACACAAACACACACACACACACACACACACATAAAGTTGCTTTAAGGAACAGAAAAAAAAAGAATGGAAGAATGGAAAAGAGGAGAAGTCAAAACAAATGTATGCTATCAAATGGACAGAAACTCAATCCTACCAAGACCTCTCAGGTGTATTATAGTATTGTCAGAAGAGATCAGCTTTCCTGTCATTCCATCTCACTTCCAGGTTGTATGGTACTAAGTGCCTAAGTGGTGAGCCAATTCCTCAAAGAGTCACAAATGCCAGAGAAGACCAGATAGAAACCTAGAGATGTCTGGCACAATTGAAGTGGGGAGCTCTCCAGTCACATCTGCACCAACAGGGTGCCACTATGGTGACAAGATTAGAAGGCCGACTGAAGGGATGCGAAGGGCTAAAAGGGGTATTTTAATACAGGCATGGCTTCTTCAAAATCAAATGTACACATCGATTGCAAGTAAATATATATATATATTAAGTAAGTAAATAAATAAAAATATATAAAAATGTGATTATCAATTATGGATTAAGACCACATATAAATAGGTATCATCAAATTTTTATTTGATAAAAAAACCTTATCTTGAGATGGAACATATTTATCTTGTTTATTCTAAAGGGGTTTTTGTTAAAGAAATTGACAGTAACTTTATATAACTTTATATTGAAGACACATTCTTAAGTTGCAGCAATTTTTGATTTTGAAGAAAGCAGAGAGTAGTGGTAGAATTAAGTAAGAAAACTATTACAGAAAATTGTATCTTATAGGAAAAAATTTAAACAAGCTTATCAGTAGTAATTTTTGAATGTCTGACAATCACATTCTAGGTGATGAGTATAGATCTTATCTTGAACTAAGGACATTCAGATGCTGAGTTTATCAAATTATCATCAGGAGAGCTATGAGTGAGATATTCACCTTTCAACAGGTATGGCAAAAGAATTGCATTGTTCATTTTCTTTCTATAAGACACCTGTGTATCAAGAGATGTAGTTAAAAAATGCAGATGGATATTCCGTGACACCTCACCTGCTGTCCCGATTTAAAAGTAGTCCAGTGGAATTTATTGGTGGGGGTGGGGGAAGGAAAAACAGTAAGAGACATAAAATGAGCTCTTTCAGTTACATTTAAATAGTGCTGAATAATGATCCTTAAGTTTTGTTGCTAGCCCAGCAAGCACAGTGATCAATATTGTGCAAAACCAAATGTAGTAGACTTGAAGTCAGATGCTATTTCAGAATACTTCATCATTTTTGCCAACCTTGTGCAATGCTTAAAATGGGAAATGTTTCATATGATCTCAGAGTTAGAACATTCTTTTTGAGCTTTGAGTTTGGTTAAGAACAAGAAGCGTAAGAAGTCTGAAAAAATCATGCCAAATAGAATCCTAAAGACAAAAGTACATATACACTTTCTCCTTTATAATTACTTTCTTCATTTTCAGAGAAAATTATCCAATATTTAGATTAGTTTTATGCTTTTAGTTGTTTTATTTAAAGGAATGGCCATAAATAGTTATGTATTAATTCAATTAAAAAATATTGTTATAGTAAATTGTTTATCAAAATCATCAAATAAATACTAAACATTGAATATTAACTATACTTGTTAACTTCTTTGGTCGCCAAAATGTATCATATCTCTAATCAAATGAATAATTTTTTTAATGAAAAGCAGAGATCCCTTTTATTTGGTATATTTTTATCACTTAAGGGGATACCAGTATACATTGTGTGGAATACAATTCATCTCAGTTATAATTATATATTGTCTCACATTTTACTCCATATGACTTTCCATCTGAATTTTTAAAGAAAGTTTTGTTTTTAAGTTGATACCTACTTTTATAAAAAGACTTTTAGAGCATTAAATAAATGTCAGTAATTCTGAGAGACTGAAAATCTATCACAGAGATATTTTTCAAGGAAATAGCTTGTGTCTGGTAGAAATGAACTAAATCTGAGAATTCCTTTTATCTTTTTGACACAAATCTTTATTCCTTGGGCATTCCTGCCACTGAGTAACCAAAATGGGGAATTCAATAAGTTTTCTCCTTCAAGGAAAAAAAGGTATAATTTAATTTCCAAAGGGCTGAAGTAATATTATTTTATTAAAATTGGTAGATAGATTTTATTTTGTTTTGCTTGCTTTTATTTAGATGCTTTATCCAAGCAGCATTACTATTGAGTTGCTATTCTGTTGGAAATGTCAACAGTCTAGATTGCTGAAATATCAACAATGTTAGGAAAGAATACTTAAGAAACTGGACATATGTAAAATGGCATAAGTATAGGAAAATGCCTTTCTGAATATGGTCTATTTTCCATCCAGCCTAGCATTCAAACTGAGGAAGGCATCAAATATTTGGACTTGAATGTCAAACTAAAACCTCACAGATGTACCTTGAAATACCCAAAGCATTTTAAGTTTATGGCTAGTCTCCAGAAAAAAAAAAATCTTAAATCCATTTATATCTCGAGTTGTTTTATTGTTTTATTATTCCATATATTCTTTTAAAAATAATTTTCTTGGTGCTCGGTAAGGATAGATCATAGTGAAACTCAGAATAATATTATTGTATATGCACCTAGCACATGGTGTGTTTCCTTCTGGATCCCAACCCATCCCCTTTCCTTCCTCCCTGTACAACTTAGTGAGATTGGTAGTAATGCCTTCATATATGAACATATTGATATTTCCTTCTTCAATCCTTTTACCCCTTCCCTTACTCCAAACCTCTTCCACTATTCTAACCAGTTGTTATCCTTTTTATTTAAAGTCCTTTTTCTTTTCTATTTTATCCTAGCTTCACATATATGAAGCATATGGCTGTTGACTTTCTCACCTAGTATAATGTTCTCATTGGTAGTGATGTGTACAAACTTTCCTCTTTTACTGATAAAAAGCAAGAATCTTTGTTAACAAGGCTTTTAGTACATTGTTCAGAGCTTAACCACTGAAGATATGTGTTTTTTTTCTTCTGTGATAGGTACTTGAGAGATAATGAGTTGTTGTTGTTTTTGCTGTTTATTAAGGGTGTGTAGAAGACGTGGAGAAAGATAATACTTCAAAGTTTACCTAAAGAACTCTCTCCATATCAATCAAGTCCTATTTAACTAGGTGATCTGCAAGGGTTGTCCTTAAAATTTATACTTAGAACTATTGCTAATCTCTCAAGCCTCTGTTCTAGATATAGAGGCTCTACAGATCAATGAGCATTAAAAGTACAATTATGTTAGAGAAATTCCCAGAAAAAAGACAAATTTAGTTTTCTTAGCAATTCTCTGTTAAGGACAAAAGGGCTGAAAGCAAGCAGTTTAAAGTCATTTGCTGGGATCCTAAAATAGAAAAAAAGTATCTACTTTTCACATGTAGAAATAATTTTTATTTCACTAGAAATTTAAACCAATGTTTAGACTATGTTTCTGCTTTTAATTGGTTTTAAAGAAATAACCATATGCAGTCTTTCATGTTCAAAACCTTCTGAAGAATTTGAAAAGACTTATAAAAGCTTGCTGATCACATGTATCTTTTCATTTTTTAAATACAAAAGTACAAGTATAAATCTGAAGTGCATTTACACTGATGTTAAGGCCTTTATTTAAAACTTAATAAACTGCATGAATGACTACAATGTTTAGCATAGTGTCAGTAATATCATCCTCATTATATAACCACCACCACCATCATGTCTAACAGATATTATTTGCTACCTCTTAATCACAGTTCTAAGAATTCTGCATGCATTGACTTTTTACAATTCTTACAAAAACTCTTTGAATTATATACTTAAATTCTCTTAAATATGATGTTCTTGAAAACAGTTTAAAATAAAAATATTTAAATGGAAGATAGCTAAATCAGACATATAGGCATATATTAGGTACCAATATAAATATAGATTCTGATATTACACAGAGAGATATTGAAAGTGAATTATAGAAATGATGTAAAATAATACATCTTCTAGGTTACTAACCATGATTCCCTGGCCATGTGTAATGTTTCTGCAAAGGACTGTATTTCTATGATATGCAGTGATCTAGCGGACACTAGAGAGGAGAGCTTGCAAAGCTAATAGGAGTGACTCTTATGTTAAGTGATTTATCCATCTCTGTTTAATAACACTCTCCATCCACTAGATTCCAATGGAGTCCCAAGACTCAAGTTTAAAGATATATAAACTGGTAACACTTATCAGCCACTTGAGTTTCAAAATTAACTCCTATGATGATTCTCAGAGAAATTTATCACCAAGATTTGATGGAATAGAATGTATATTTTCTTATAATATAAAAATATTAGAGTAATAATAAAATATCAAACAATTTGAAAGTGTCAAGAAGGAATGTTCCTGTTTTAAAAATGTAATAAAATTTTGTAAAAATTTGAATGCAAATAAATGTATTTAATTCTATGAATGTCTACATTAAAGACTACACATTCAGGTTTTAACTATAAAAATACATTCAAAATAAATATTAACATGTTCATTCAAGGATAAGATAAACAGAACTATTCAGCCGAAATCTCTCATAAAATGCCACATGAGGAATAGTATATCGTGAAAGGCTTAACTTTTTTAGTTGATGGTTTAATATCTCATGAGATTAATAAAGCAACAAGTATATTTACTATCCTAATTAATAACCAATAAGAACACAGTTAGAAAACTAGCAATGCTCATGAAAAAAATGCAACTACTATCATGGCAAAGATTAATAAATGCAAAACAGAAAACCATTCTTAGTTTGCAAAACTAAATCAAAGAGCGTGACTTAATATGAATTTCTGACCTGTGTTGGCTGTTTCAGCGAGTTAGAGGTCCCACTTCTCTAATGCCATTTTTCATTATACTCTGAGTGGTATTGTTAAAATATGGGAAGAATTTTGAATTACTATATTTTCTTTAAGGGTAAATTATACTTAAACGGTTTCAGAAATATAGGTCCTTAAGCAATCTAATTTTAAAAAAACTTACTCAGCTTTAGTATTTAGTAAAAACAAGACAACAAAGCAGGTATCTTATACCAAGCAGCCAACAAATCATCAAAGCATCCCTTAACTGTCTACTTTATGCTAGGAAACAAATGTAGCTAAACACATTTATTTGATTATTCACCATCCTTCCTTCTCCAACTGTGAAACAGTTCTTTTACTTTTCTTTATTTCAATAACTTAATCATATACAATGAAATATTGTACTCTACATGTATATTTTCTTTCAACCCTGAGTTTTATATTTAACCATAGTTAATTATCTTGCCTGTAAATGCTTTTAGATGGAGCAATTTGTTCTTAATGCCTTAGCTGTCCTCTCCAGTCACACAGCTGGAGTGGCACATGAAGACTCCATGGAGCACAGCTCTCTAGGTGAACGTCTTTAAAAAAAGTCACAACTAGTAGGCAAAAAGCCATTTCCTCTAGTCAGGCTGTGGTTATCTTGATCTAGCATGACAAATTGGTGTTCCCAGAGTGGCTGCAAAGTAATCAGACTGTGACAAATGGTTTACTTATAGCAATTTGTTTCCATTTTACTGAAAATTTTCACAGTCTTAAAAAAAAAAAAAAAGATGTTTAATGGTGAGTATTCTGCTTGAAATGGACAAAGTTGAAATCTAGAATCAGAGTGCTCACCCCTGAGATGTGACCAGAAATATGATTGTGAGGGTCAAGGATCAGTAGAAGGGAACTCACGCCTCAACCCACCAGTGACAGGACTGAGTGATCCAGAGATGTGACTTCACAGCCATGCTCAGAAAACACACCAAGGAATAGAAGGCTTTGAGAGTCTGTTTACATCCTGGACCAGAGGGTGGGTCAATGGTCATTTAGCTTGACATAATTTATCTTCTTTAAAGGTATGCCTCAAGCTTGCTAGATCTATTCTGGCTGCAATGAAGGAATGTGCATTTGAAATTGGAATATCTACAGCCTGCTACCTTCCCTTTGGAGTGGTATTCCCACATCTCTTCTTCTTTGTGCTAATTTTTGAGTGCTTATATTTCCCCCCACAATGACTCCGAAACTGATTTGTCCTCTCTTCTAAATGACTTTCTTCTTGATCAGTGCTACCTCTGTCTCTTCCTAACTACAGTGCATCTATGGATAACCTCCATATGACCCTTCTCAATGTCCTGGAAAAGAGATTTCCCTCTTCTGCTTACTTTAATGAGGGAAGATAGCGTTAAGCCATAGAAAGGACAAGGTCTAGTGTTAGATATTAGCTCAGTGCTGGGTAGACAACAAGGGATGTGATGTTCCTATGCCATGCCATTTCTCCCTGTAAAGTCAGATTTATTGTCCTCGGGTTATGAGTAAAGGCAACTCAGAAAATGAAACAAACTGTGAGAGATAAAGTATCTGTGAATTCTTCCTGTCTTCTTCCTCAGTGCCACAACTTATTTTTATCTCTCGTTTCGGAGGTGGTATAAGACATTTGTCCTTTTCCATTGATCCATAAGGTTAGTTAATAAAACTTGTAACGTTTGAGAAACTCTTACAGTGGTGGACTGCTCCAGAGGCCCTGTTGGGCTACTGAAGCTACTACAGTGAGAGATGTAGCCCCGGGTTCTTGTTCTAAGCTAGGTATAGAAAACACTAGCCTGAACTCTTTTGCTGTAAGCTTAAGCAATTTTTATTATTACGAAGACAGAACGATAGGATAGACTTAATAAAGCCCTATACCGGAGATAGTATGGGGGGTGACTTGAGAAAAAGTCACCTGATGAGTATCTTTAAAACCAGTCTTCTGACCCAACTAGATCCACCCTTTGAAATGGGGACTCCTTCCTGTAGTCTTGCCCTGTCTCCTTTATAACCGGTCTTCTGACCTAACTAGATCCACCCTTTTTCCAGGCAGGTCTGTTGATGTGGAGATTCCTTCCTGTAGACCTGTCACCAGCCAAACCCTATGCTGTTTGTTATACTCCAAAATGTGTTAGTTGATTATTGGAGTCTGGGATCTCTTGGAGGCTCATAGCATTTCCCCTTATCCTTGAGGAAGTCTGCTTCTCTTAGAAATGTAAAAGACCCTACCTAGGCTTTTAGGCTTTCTCTATTCTCTTGCTAATCACCCTTAGTGCCTGAAACTCTGTAGCCTTTTCCCTGATACTCCTGTCTTTCTAATACCAGAATTTTCACATTTTAAAACCATTTCCCAATGCTGGTACATTCATATATTTTAAAGCCCTTTCCCAATACTGGTACATAACTGACACTAAAAATGTGTGTGAAAAATACTACTGTATCAGTAAAAATAGTTAATATTCTATAACCAGTTTTTTTTTTTTTAAAGTTAAGTCTTAAAGTCATTTCATTGTTAAATTTTAAATTTTACACATTCTAGTTAAAGTTGCTTGTATTATTTCATAGCTACTTGCTTCTTTTACATTTTATTACCTCTTTAATTTTATTTTTGTGGCTCATCTAAATATGTTCTGAAAAAAAAATCCCAAATAAGAAGTGTTTAAAACTCTTTGTGAAACTAGATTTTTATAGGTGTAGTTATAGTGCTTACATAGTAATTTCCATACACAAGAGGTATTTTCTAATAATAATTTGAAATTTTTGAAGTAGCATAGGATTTAAGTTAACCAACAATTCAATGAGTCACAGTACTTTATGTTTTATTTTGGATACTTTTCTTCTCAACCTGTTATGTCTCCCTACTAGTGATCAGATTATTTCTTAGACATGGTATGTGTAATTCTTTTTCTCTTACAAGTTCTAAAAAAAATTTTAAGATACACAAAACTTTTATTTTGTCATCAAAAGCAAAATAGAGCTTATTTTGTTTTATTTAAATAACAATGATTTTTATATTCTGTTCTCTCTTAACATGAAAATCAGATATAAATATTTCACACAGATATGGTTATAAACAAATTCTGGTCTATTTAATCGCAGCCCCCTTGCTCAAATACCATTGCAATTCTCATGTTTCTTAGATTTAAAGTTACTTTTTCCAGTCAAAATAAAAAATATATTTTCATTGTTTGAAACAATGGAAAATAGCTAAATATGTAAATTGATGGAAATATATAAGCAATGTGTAAAAAGTATTTTTATAATCTGCCATACTTTAATAATAATTCAAGTAATCTCCAATGATTTGTTCTTTTCTGATTTTTAAATTAATATCAAATATGGGCTTTATATTTATAATTAGGATATATATTTAATTTAAATAAATATATGTTGATTTTTACTATCTGATAAAAATGGCCTTTGTACTTTATCACATGCTTAAGTTTTGGAAAAATTCTCTAAGTTTTCAAAATTATGAAGTCTCATTTAAAGTTGTTGTGTTCTTTGTTGATTTCACTTGTGGTTGGCTTAACTGTTTGTCCTTTCCAAAACCCATGTTAAATTTTAATTGCCTGCCATAGTAACAGAATATAACTTAGGTTTCAAGAAACTAAAATGTTATACTAGTTATTATTACCAGTCAATCTACTTTTCTCTCGATTTGGTACTTTCCATCACTCTGCATTAGTCAGGTCCAGTATTTAATTTTCTATTAAAATATTGAGTGTAATTTTACATGTATTACAAATTTTCATAAAGTACTCTACAATCATATTAAAATTTGGAGTCAAAACTAAATTTTTCTTCTTCTAATTTCTTCCATTTGTATGCCTTCCTAATCAAATGAATCCCCAAATAGAAAGAAAATGCCATTATATAGAATAATTTTCCCCCAACATGATCTTTATAATCAAACCCAGAATCATGTTATCTTCATCCATTTTGAGCTCCTATAATAGACTACCACAGACTGGGAAATTTATAAAGAATAGAACTTTATTGGCTCATAGTTCTTAAGGATGGAAAGTGCAGTGTCTGTATCACAGCAGGAACCATGATAATCATAAATTTCACTTTGACTCTCTTCTTTCTCATGATTAGCTAACAATCCAAATTGAAGCTCTTTTCTAACAATCCAAATTGAAGCTCTTTTGGTCAAATATTATCTCACTTAGTATCACATTATATAATTATCCTCTCTAGGCTGCTCTTCCTCTTAAAATTGCCTTTCTTCTTTATTGTAGCTGCTGGAGCTGCATGCTCTTGCCATACCACTCTGTATCCTTAACCTTTTCAAAGAAAAACACTGCCACTTATTTACATATTTGAAGTTTGACTCTTCTCTGAATGTACCTCTTTTCCTATTTCCCAAATGAACATAAGCTTTTTACCCTTGCAGATGGAAGGAATGTGATGGGTTAGGTGTATTATTGATCATTTGTATCCCAAACCCAAAATCACTCTTTTTTAATTTTCATAGCTATATATGTCTCCGTATCTCCGTATGGATATATATATATATATATATATATATATATATATATATATATATATATTTATGGGTATCATCCTATTTAATCTTAACCACCTTTATTCATTCACTGTAAATTGGGATATGAATCTCAGTTTTCTGTACTCACACAGTGAAACCAATCATCATCAATTGAGATAATTTTAACATGTAGATGACCTTTTCAAAAAATATCTCAAAATTGCTTAATATTATTGTTAATATTCCTACCCTCATTCCTGTGATCTAAAGCACAGAAATACTGTGGAAATCCTAAAAACAATAACATATCATCTTCCTACCTAATCCCTTGCTCTTCTGGTTTCTCACTACACTTCTTTTGATTCATGCAGAATTCTGGATTCTCTTTCATCCAGTTACTGATGATCCAACCCTCCCCATACCACAGTTGTACTTTATTTTGCTTGATGTTGGTAGCTAACTTCAACAACCATTTTGCTATTATCCTAATACTCTCTTTCCTTCACCTCACAATTGTGAACGCTTTCAATTCGTCTGTCTTTTGTCTGCCCAACCACCCATCATATTATTTGCTGTACCCGGACTTTTGAATTCTCTTAGAAAAAATAAAGCAATTGTATGAATTAGTGCCAACTATTTGGTCTCCAGATGGGTTTTCAGCATAGCTCAGCAATTCCTTTTCAAATCCCTGGTTCTGTTCTCTTTCTAATTTCTCATATTTGCCATTTCCAAACCAAATTAATAACTTCATACTTCCAATGCCACCCCTATTGTCCTCATTCTCAAGCAGACAACTTGCCTTCTGATTCAGGGACATTTGAGGCTACTTTGTGTCATATTCTCTTAACTTCTACATCCATATTTACAAACATGTGATCCTGTTATATTATAAAAATAACAAATGTGTTCTTTTCCCTCTTATTCCTGATCTTGTTCCATCAATGATAGCCAGCTCTTTTTAAATCTCTTTCTTCAAGAGTTATTTTAGTTAGTGTATTACAAGAAGTTTGCCTTTCTGTGTGTTTGCTTGATTTTCAAAGTTGAGATGAATAATGAGATTATGGTAAATGCCTTTGAAAGCCAGGATGGCTTTCCTTAGGAAAGAAAGGATAACGCTATACCAGCAAAACAGCTTCCAAAAATAAAGAGGAAGTAAATGTTTTCAGAGAAAATAAAAGCTGAGAGAATTTGTCATCAAAAGACCTGTCTTTCTGTAAATGTTAAAGGTTATAGGAAAATGACCCCAGATAGAAGCACAGAGCTTCAAGAAGGAATAAAGAGCATCAGAAGTGGTGAATATAGCAGTTAAACATGAATAATTAATGGCCACTTAAAACAAAAAAAATAAAAACACCTCCTAGGATTTGATACATTGGTAGTTGTAAAAATATGACAGCATCACAAAAGGCAAGAAGGGGTTAAATTAAACTACTAAAAATATTTACATCAGTCAATAAATAATACAAGTACTAACTTGAGGGAGATTATAATCAGTTAAAATGTAATTTCTAGGGAAACCACTAAAATAGAAACTCAAGGTTCAGTTTTTAACTAAAATTTAACAGGAATAATATGAATAATAATTAAACAAAACTTATCAATAGAAATATAGAAAGGAGGAATAAATAAAGATAGAAGAAATATAAAATTAATATTTACCAGTAGATACAAATAAATCAATGGCAGTAGATGGACTAAGGGTTCCAATTACAAGAAGAGATAATAAAATAATACCCAATGAAGAGTAACAAAATATGTTCAACTCCAGATATGCCATTTTGCCATAGGATGGTTCTGAGCTGAGTTGAAAAACAGGTATTAGGGAAGCTCTTTGCTCTCCCCTATTTGTCCAAAAGCAAATAGGTGTCTTTCTCCCTCATTTTACCTGGAAGGACAAAAGTTAACCACCAAAGATGTGTATCAGCCTCGAGGTGGCACTGGAGAAATCTCTATAACAAACTTTACCAAAAAACCTTTATCTACCATTAGTGTTCCATATAGTTGTTTTCCCACAATTTTGCCACACTCAGAAACTCAAACTCCTATTCTTTTGTCTTGTGGCTTCTTGAGTGTTCTGCATCATTACAGATGCTGTATAAGCTGGATCCTAAACCAGTCTCTGAGATTTCCCCATATCCATGAGTATTTTCCATGTATAAATACCATATATACTTTAATAAACTTCTGTTTTCTCTTGTCACTTGCCTTTGTTGTTGATGATATTGTTTTTAATCTGCCTCTTGTTACAGGGTCTCAAGAATTTGGAAAAGAAAAATATTTTTTCCTCCTCTGTAGCAACTACATACATTTTAGCTAAGGATATACCTCATGGTAGAGCATTTACCTGACATACATGAGGCCCTGAGTTCAATCCTCAGTAATGTAAAAAAAAAATTTATTCTTTGTGCATTTTACCGGGTACAATTTGAAACAAATAAGCATAAAAGCTGAAAGAACTAAAATATATATACTATGAAAAAACAGTCTCCATAACAGAAAAATATCATCTAAGGTAAGAAGGATATTAATGACATTAGAATTTTTCAAAATTATCTGATGAAATTTAATACACACTTAAGTTCTAAAACTATAATTTATTCTAATAAATATATAATAAATAAAATAAAAATATATAACAACCTAAATGTCCATTTGTAGCAAATTGAATACATAAATGATGACATAGTTACGCAATGGAAGTAAACAGAATAATATTGATTGGTTTACCGCTATGTTAAAAGAAAAGATAAAATTCAGTGACATAATGCCATATACCAGAGTTCACAGGAAGGTGGTCTTTCAGACCAAGTCAAATAATAGCAAAACTAACCTGCAGGGATAGATGTTAGAAGATCCTTTGGGGAAGATGAGTAATGCTCAAATAGGAAAACTAGCTAGGTCTCTCTTGCAGCTAGTGTCTTTTTCTCAGTCTGAATTGTGAAAACATACGTGTGTTCTCATTTTTAAAAAAATCCAGTTCACTTAAACATTAAGTTGGGATAAGATTTAACAAAAAGATAACTGATGTTCACTTTATGTGTCAACAGAGCTAGGGGAAATCCAGGTTATGATGTCTATATGTCAATCTCTCCTCACTGAGTCACCACTTCAGATTCAGATATTTGTGAGTTTACACTGTAGGAAATGCCAAAGAAAGAAATGATTTAAAAATAAAAGCCTCCTATTGGCATTTTCTGGCCTTAACTGCAACCTCAGAGAAAGGTTGGATATATAAGAAATTTTAGGGGCCTGGCCTAGGAAGGGAAAAATTATGCTCTATTTGACTTTTTCAACATAACAAATTGTATTACCTTTCTTCTACTGAGCATGTGTTACTTTTCACTCTCAACCAACCAAATATAGGCCAAAAAAAAATGATTTCAAAATCTCTGTTAGTTTAGATACCAGTATAACAGATATAAAAGTCAATGGGCAAAACACCTAAGAAAAATTGCATGGTAATAAAGATTACTCTAATACATCCAGTTTATCTGAAATAATGCTCAGCCATTCAATATCTTGATCAACACCAAAAGTGGAAGATTATACATATAGTATTATTATTAGTTTTTAAAGTACAAGGGATTGAATCCAGGGTATTCTACCTCCAAGCTACATCTACCAGCCCTATATTTTATTCTTTTTATTTTGAAACAGGATCTCACTAAGTTTCAGAGGGCCTTACTAAGTAGCTGAGGCTGGCCAAAGACCTGCGATCCTCCTCTTTCAGCCTACTAATACCGGGAGTACAAGCATATGCCACCACACCCAGCTATAATGTTATTTTTTAAATGCCATAATTATCAGCTAGGTTGAACTGTTCACTGAATCTTTAAACTGTGTACAACAGTTTCCATAGTGCAACTGACTCTAGCCAGTGCTTACTTCTAGGCCATCCTCAGAATTTTGAGCTAGTCTCAAGATTGAGAAAATTTTAAAAAGCATTAGAAAAAACTATACTTGACTAAAAACTACATTGGTAGACATAAAGCACACCTATATAGCTTAACGTGTAAAAAAGTTAATGGAATTTTCTTTAGACATCTCAGGTCCCCCACCCTGACAAAATGTGTCTCTTTCCCCAGATTTCCTCATCTTTGGATTTCCCTTTCCTATTTCATTTCTTTTCCCTTTCTTACCTCAAACTAAAAAAAAATCCCTTTAGCAAATCAAGTGCATGTTCAAACCAGTCATTGACATTAACTTTTAGCTGAACAATGGTACTCTAAGTAGACTTGAAACAGCTCTCAGTTCATCCAGACAACTTGGTTGCTTTCATTGGAATACCTTATATTTTGAGTCATAAAGTTTTCAGATAGGAAATGAAACTGTCAAGACCTGAAATGACTTTCCCCATCAAAAATGATATACCCTATTTGTTAAAATAATTAAGAGGTTAAATTTCAAAAGTCCTTCTATAAGAAAATAGTAGGTAATCAAGGTGATAAAGATATCAATTAATTTTAATATTATATACTATGTACATATATCAAAACATCCCATTGTACCCATAAATGTAGAGACTACAATGAGTCAGTTAATAATATTAGTAGCCCATTTTTATTAATTAAAAAATGTCTGCTTTCAAGTGCTTGAAAACCTTTTGAAAAATAAGCAAATAGAAATGTCTATAATTTAGTAGAGAATATAAAACATGGCATAATAGAGGTCACATGTCATCGAAGCACAGAGACTTAAGGAAGCGAACACGCATCTGATGAACAAATGTGCTGGTGTTCTATAACTGCCAGTCATGCTTACTGCAATCTGAAGTGTGATCATTGTTGTTTGACTTAGATATTTTGTTTGTATTTTCTCCTTTTCGATTTTACTTATTTATTTTTAGAACTTTATTGCTGGAATCATACATGGTAGTGACATTTAAAGTGATGTGCTCATATATTTGCACAATATCACTTATTTCTTTTATTTGTTGGTTTATTTTTGCAGTGTTTGGGATTGAACTCAGGATCTCATGAATGCCTTATAAGCATTCCAATTTTTGCCTGAAAGGAACTCAGAGTAGTAGATGAACTTTACAGATATACATATATATATGTACATACATGTGTGTATATGTAAAGAAAGGAGTTAATAAGGTAGCTCAAGAGGTGATAGGGCTTAAGAGGAGGTAATTATTATAGAAAACCATGAACTCACTCATGAATAAAATCTTTCTGGATAACTTGATATGTCAGCGGTGGCCATGTTGAGAGAGTAACAGACGTGGATACACCGATATTTTATTTTATTATTATTTTATTGGACCTTGAATAGGAAGTATTAAATTAGTATGTACTCTCAGTTCATCACACTCTCAGTTCGTTGCTTCTAAAAAGACCAACATCATTTCTAAAGTAGGAACTTAAAACCAAATGACAAGGTGTTCTACTCATAATGTGCAGGTCAACATTTATCTTCTGTATCCAGGAACTGATTTAGGGCTGTACTGCATTCATGCAGATGTAATGGTTTGGATTTAGAATTTCCCCCTATCCCTCATAGAAACAGAGTAGCAATATTAGAAGTGGGTTTTAGTTGCTAAGGGGGGCGTCCCTCAGATTGTGATGTGGGGGATTATATGGTTCCTGCCCCCCTCTCTTTTTCTTGCTTCTGGACTTCATGCTGCAAGAGCAGAGCTGCGCGCTCTCCCTTTCTCTGCTCCCTGGTTCCCGGCCCTGAGCTCCAGGTCCTGGCCTCACATGGGCTGAACCTGGAATCTCCAAAAACCTGCAAGCAAATAAATCTTCCTTCCTCTAAGTTGTGTGATACATTTATTTGGATAATAGCAGTAAGAATCTTGACTGAGACAGCAAGTATTAGCATCTTTGTTGGTGAACCATTGGGAAGAGTTGGACTATCCATCATGTTTGAAAATGTTTTGTTAATAATACAAATGTTAGCATCAAATATGAACCACTTTCCACAATTGAATTCAGACACATAATTGCCTTTCTTGTATAGAGTTAGACCAGTAGGACATAAAATGAGCCTTATGTAGACATTTATTATGCACTCAGAATACCAGCAGAGTGGAAAGACCAGGTAATATTAGTCCACATATTAAAGAGAGCAGTGATTCCAGGTATCATGTGAGGCTCTTTCTGCTTGATCAGCCTGATACTCTGTTCTACCCTCTGTCCACTCACATGCTTCTAAGAAAGAAGAAAGATGAAATTTGGAGCCTAGAGTTTCTAGTAGAGAGACTTCCTATAAAAGAGCTGGTCACAAAAGGCATCTGTGCTAGCCAAGGAACAAAAGCCAATGAGACAGAGTCTGGCAAGGTCTGCACTGGCTCAGACAGCCTTTGAAGGCTTCAGGGAGATCTGTGGTCTGGAAATCAACAGTAGAGCAGAAAGCAGCCAGGCAGGAGGACCAAGCTCAAGGAGCAAAGGGAAAGTGACAAGTAAAGACACTAAGTGTAACCAGAGACACAGAACATTAAGAGTCCGTGCTTTTCTTAAAGCATTTTCTCTTTCTTTGATAGACACATACAGTAATGAAAAAGAGAATAACCAGGGCTATTTCCACTATGTTTCATGATTGAGTCCAGTTACAGAAAATTGAACATGGATTATTTATTTATTTATTTATTGTTTATTTATTTATTTTTGGTGGTACTGGGGTTTCTCGAAGCCCTTCTACCTCTGGGGTACACTCCCAGACCTATTTTTATATTTTTATTTGGAAACAGGGTCACTTAAGCCAGCAAGTCTGGTTTCGAAACTGTGTGCTCCTCCTGTCTCCGCCTCCCAAGCACGGGGATTAAAAGTGTGCGCCACGACGGTCAGCCTGAACATGGATTATTATTACATCATTATCATAGGGGTGGAAATTAATCATATTATTTTTCTTTAATATTCTAGTTATCCTAACTTAAGGGTTAGAAAAGTACACTGTAGCCATTAGCAGATATTCATGCTTGGGAAAAATAAATTGGTAAAAATGTTCAATGTGTCATAGTGTTACGGATTGGGAGACTATAGTTTGGGGAAGCCGTTCCCTGGGGACCCCTGCTAGGGTCCCAGACACACTTTCCCCCAACCCCTAACAAACCCAAAACGACCCCAAACAGAAATAAAAAAACATGGATTCTTGTCCTAAGCTAAGAATAAATATGCATAGCTTGGGCCGTTGCTGAAGATTTAAAGGAGTTTATTAGAAAGATAGAAATACGGAAAATAGAAATACAGCTCCATGCCAAGATGGCATGAGGAGATGACTCAAATGAGTACACCAAAGGAATTACACGTGGCCTCAGCCTTTTTTATGCCCATTACCTCCATCTTGTTTGTGTGACTCTGAAGTAGTGAACATCCCTGTAAGGTACCTCCCCTAGCAAGGTGTGGTGAGGTATTTCCTTTCATGAAGGGCAAGGTCAAACCCTGCCCCATCCTCTTTAGATCATCCATCATGTAGATCTATCTTTAGAAAGAGGAAGCCCTCACTCTCCTCTATTGACTTGTTAATTACTTTGAGCTAGGTTGATTTACATTGGAATAGCTGCCTGTTTTAGGCAGAAACCAAGTCCTTTCTTTACCCATGTCTGCCACCATTTTGACACAACTATTTTGAAATATACCAATTATTTTCTTTTGAAATATATTAATAATCAGAGCTTT
Source organism: Muscardinus avellanarius (assembly GCF_963383645.1). Lineage (NCBI taxonomy): Eukaryota > Metazoa > Chordata > Mammalia > Rodentia > Gliridae > Muscardinus > Muscardinus avellanarius. Next base: position 27,599,342 of record NC_137787.1, on the reverse strand, counting down.
CCCAGATCCTCCTAGGCCGCTCCAATACTGGTACATTAGGGCTATAGGCACTGTATGCAAGTGTTCTGTGAGGTTCAGACTTAGAATGCCCCAGATTGTGACTCTGATGAGCAGCAGTCCTGAGGGGCCATTTTCTCTAACTACATCTGGTGATTCTCTGGGAATTTTTGGTCATGAAATCAGTAATGCTCCTGGTTTCAACCTTTCTACTAAGAGCCTGGATAACTTCACCTCATATTACAGGTGTGGCCTGTCTCAGGACCCTGGGTTACTCTCCAAATGTGAAACAGTAACCTCAATCCCAAGAGGACAGCCTCATTTTTTAGTGAGCTTTTCACATTTCCAAAAGTAGCCACAGGACCAGCTCACTCACCCCTTGAAGCTGACTGAATTTCCTTTCTTTGGGACTGCCTGGGTTTTGCCTTTGAAGTTTAAACCTGGAAGCAGTTATCTGCCAGCCGAGATAAGCACTGCCAGCCTTTCACAGGCGGCTGGTCCTAACAAAGAAGGGATAAGACCTCTGAGTGTGCTCTGCCATCTACCAACTCACTCTGGAAGAGAGTAATCAGGATCCTTTCCACAGGGTGCTCCAAGAGTGAATCCAATCAAATTAAAAGAAAGCCAAAGAGAAAAGATAAAATAGCTTCAAAAGAGAACCCACAGCTGTAGACTTGCCTGTCAATCAGCAGGAACCACAAACCAATCAGAGATGAAGTAAAAAATAAAATTTTTTTTGAAGGAAAGTGCATTTGAATCAGTTGCATTCCACCAGAAAGAAAGAATAAGCTGGTCAACTGGTACAGTTACAGAAAAAGGCTGATAATCAATCAGTATAGCTCAGCGTGTTGATGAAGATTGCACATACCCATCTGAATTGGCAGGATTTTTCAGTGTCCAGCCATGATTTTGTCCTCCTCATGGACTATTGTCCATGATCTCAAAAAGCTGGTATAATTTTTAAACAATAAATATGAATATGTTAGAATATCTCATAGGCATATTTGATTTATTTTTGTGATTTCTCCTCACTGGTATAGGAGTGTATTTATACATCTTCAGGAGGTAATTGAATCCTAGTGTTCCTACATATAAAAGGTTATTATGCTTGTTTTAAAAATTATCACTCAAAGGAAAGCTTGCCAAACAATACTACTCAGCCTCCTATATTAGAAAGAGCAGGTTTATTTAAAGCAAAGTTATTGCGTAGCCTATATATCAGGAGAGAAATAAAAATTTGAAGAAGTCAGGTGGAGCCAGACCAGACAAAACACATTATCTTGTTGAAATAGGATGAGAAGTTTGGGGAGTTTGTGTGTCATGATTCAGTGACCTATTAGCATGCAGCATCATCTGTGGAGAATGACAATAGGAAGGACACTTTCTTTAACACCTGTGGATGCCTGGACAATGTTCCCAGAAAGTCAACACCAAGTCTGCAATCAGTGGCACTGGTTCCTCATTGCCCCATTAGGAATCTTTATGACCTCTTGGCATAACCGAACCACCTTAAAGAGCAAGAATAAAGGACCCAAAACTAGATTGATCAATTGATTCCGATTTTTTTTGTGTTAATTTAAGGCAAAATAATAACTATGCCTGCCTCCTAATTCCCAGAATATATCTGTGAAAAAGTCACCTTATATGCAACCAGGGCTTTTTTTTTTAATTATAGAAATATGGAAGTTTAAGTCAAGGAAAGATAGAACACAAAAACAGTCTCCCTATACAAGCAGGGATTGGGGGGGTTCCTGGTTGAGAGTAGTCATCAAAGCTCCTGGAGGGTAGGCTTTTAAACCTTATTGAGGTTCCCCATCTGCTTTTTTTATGATTGATTAGAATTGAGTTTTGGGCAACTAGTGTTTTTTGACCAATTTCAATTCTTAATTAGAACACAAGGACTTGGTATTGAAGCTCTGATTAAGAGTTTTCAGTTAGGGTGATTATCTTGGACTAAGAAGGTCAGCCCAACATAATCACAAGTGTTATAAGAGGTATATTAGAGTGTTGGAATTAGAAGGCAATGCGATAATAGCTGAGATGAAAGAGAAAGAGGAGTTGAAGGTGCTGCACGGCCAACTTGGAAGGTAGAAAGAGGACCCACAAGCCAAAGAATGCAGTGACCCTTAGAAGATAGAAAAAGCAAAGAAACAAATTCTTCTAGAAATATGGAGAAGAAACCATCACTGCTAACTCATATTGTTTTTCCTGAATTTCAGAACTATAAAAGAATAGATATGTGCTGTTTTCAGGCACTAAATTTGTAGCTACTCATTATAGTAGAAATAGAAAACAATATAGGAAAAACTTTAATATGTTTCCATAACCTATAATATGATGTAATATCTTACAGATTTTAGAAGTGTCAGAATGTATTATATTTTAATACACAGAGAGCCAGTGGTAGATCTGATAAAAAAAAAATACAGTGCTGGGGGCATATCATAACAAGACAAAAATAAGTCTGGAGTTCTGTATATACTACAAAATAATACTACATATCTTAAAAATATACATGCCTAAGTCACCAAAGGAGACATTCTTGGTGAAGGAGACAAGGAATGAAAAAGGAGAGAATTAGGGCAAAATAAATCAATTAACCAATTAATCCCAAATATGAGTATCTTCAATTTTTACATCTTAGTTTCAGAAGCACAGTTTTCTCACTATATTTTAAAATAGGAATTTAAACTTTATATTTGCCTTCATTTATATGTACATGAAGGTACTTTAGACCAAATTCAAACCTAGAATAAATTGTGATTGATTCCAGTGAGGAAGCTACACAGGGAAAATTATGACATTCTACAATTAAACAATGTTAATGAAAATGTTGCTTGTTAATTAGTCTTTACGAGGCATTTTTTGGATCATCACTGTTAACACGATCACTCTATAGTCTATCCTCTCATATCCACTGATTTTTCTTCTAGAAATGAAATGCACCACTGATCATTTTGTAAAAGCAACAATAACTCAGCAAGAGAAAATTTTCTTTAGTCTCAATGTGATTTAGTCTCTTACAAAGGAGGTCAGATTGAATCTTGGGGCTTAACAATTTCTGAGTTACAAATCATCCTGATGACAATTATTAGGCATCCTCAGAATCCCCTTGCAGTAAGAACTATAGTGCTTATAATATAATAAAAGAGAGAGTGGAAAAGAGAAAGACAAAAGCAGAGAGAAACACAGACCTCAAATCAAAAGCATTTTAAAATATTACAAGAATCGACAATAAATTATTTTTGCATAAAAATAATTTATTGTCATATCTACTTTGTAGTTGTTACATAGAAACCCAAAGAAAATCTTGAAGTACTAAGGAAAAATGCATCTTCTAAATTTTGAATAATAACTATAATTTATGGGGATATGGGCCAAGTCAGACTCTGGATATTTTTATTTGGAAAGAATTAATATGATCTTTATTCTTGTGTAATTCATATATGAAATTCATATATGTGAAATCATTCTTCATGTTTGTGTATGTGGTTGTGTTTCTTTGGTAACTTTTTTTTAATGAAAATTACACTAGGATCTCTGTAAAGAAACTAACATTAGATTTCCTAAAGAAAAGTAAGTTTTATCAGTTTTATCAAAACATTGCACAAGGATTGTGTCTGATACCAGTTAAATTTTGGAAATAAGATAGGCATTTTCCCTGGAAATATATCTAATTTGCAAATTTCTTGGTAAAGAATGTAAGTATAAAATAGATCCATGTCATGAACTAGCTGCCTGAGCAATGAAAAGAATGTTGTTGACAATTATTGGTTCTTCTTTTCTTTCATCTCTTCTCCCTGATTTTCCATCCCAAAGAAAGTTAACCTATTTTCCACCTATGAAAGACTTCAAAAGTGTAGGAAAAATAAGATTTTTCCTGTTTTAGAACATGATTCTTGAGGCTAAATAAATAGAGATAACCAAACAGAAAAAATAAAGAAATAACTGCTTATTGTCATTCCATGAATGTCCTAAGAAACTAAAACAAGATTTTGTAACTGTGACTGGCATTGAGAACAGGTGATGCCTGGGAGAAGAATGGGTATATTATGCTCAAGATTGAGGGCATTTTATTCCTCAGTGGAGTCACAATAAATCCTTCCAACTTTCCACAAAATATGATTGCCTTTTAGAAAAGCAAATTAATTTCCAAGCATAAGTTGTTTTTTGTTCTCTGGTGGAGATGATTCTCCTCAAATAAAATGAATCAAATTACTCATCAACTATGAAAAAACCCTCACAAAACATTTTAACAAAAAGACAGCTATGTTGCAAATATTACTAGGCAGTCTCCTGACTAAAGAAGAGACCTAAGTATGCTTAAGAACTGAGAAAGGAAATCCTTTTGACATTTTATTATTATTTTTAAAACTAGATAATGGGCTTCTTGGTTTCTTTGTTGATCCAGCATTCCATCTGAACATGCTTTTCTGCGGCATAGATTTTATTTTTGTGCAGTAAAAATTCAACCTCAAGAGTAGCCTCTTTCAATGGGGATGGACACATGGTGGTGATAATACATGCCTGAATCATTTTCCAAAATGTAATCAAATGACTTTTATTGCTTGATTGAATCTGTGTTTCTTCTGCATGTGGGACCCTCAACTTCTTGTTGATAATAAACTATTATATTTCAACTTGAGTGGACATATTTTAAATAATGTCCAGTAAGTTTTTTAAAAATGTCAGAAAGTTATAGTAGTGTGCATTTTAGTCAAGATGATGTAAAAATTATCTCTATTTTTTCTCCAAGTGATTATTGTGTTTTGGTAAGAAAAATTATTTTAACAATGTGTATGGTTGGTATGATACCCAGGTTTTACTGATTTAGAACTTAGGCTGAATCACATTTGCAGATAGATCAAAACTGGAAACTGGGGAATGCTTGGATCACAACATGAAAGCTTTTTCTGCCTTACCATTCACTTCATTTGAAGGACAGTAAGTGCAAGACAATAAAGCATTGTTTTGAAATAATAAAAACTAGTATAAGCCAGGCATGATGATGTACATCTTTAATCCTGGCACTTGGAAGGCTGAGACAGAAGAATCACCAAGTACAAGGATGGCCTCAACAACACAATATGACTCTCAGCAACTTAGCAGGACACTGTTTCAAAAGTAACAATAAAAAAAGAAAGAAGACTGGCGGTATAGCTCAGAAGTAGAATGTGCCTGAGTTCCATCCCTAATATTACAATAAACAAAAACAAACACAAAACAAAAGTCCTAATGTAATCATCATGGGAAAGTATGTCATGACACAGTCAGGTAGCGTCACTATTTTTTTCTCTTACAGTCTCTTTAAATCGGTTACATGGATTGATGCATACCCTGTCTTTGGAAGACCAATGTGACCAGCTCCTTGACTTTTCAAGTTATATTTGTGTCATAACACTTCAAGTCATATAACTTAGTGCCAATGAGTAAAGAAGTTTTCAATTTCAAATGTAATCAAAGTCAAAACTTCAATTTTGTTTTAAAGTTTAGATTTCTCTCTATTCCCCAGCTTTGCCCTTTGCTGTCTAAAATCTGTTTCTCTGCTCTGTATCTTTGCCACAGAGACACTTAAATCTCTAGCCACACTACTGACCTTTTCGTATTCAGCAGCCATGACCACTTCTTTTCTTGCCTTTTATTTTTCATAGTAACAATTCTCTTTCTTTTAAGCTGAAAATCTATATTTGTTTTAAATTATGTAAATGTTTTAAAATTTGTTCCAGGTGACAATTATAAAAATCTACTGTACAATTATTTGGCATGCATACTTTTAATTCTAGTATTTGGGAGGCTGAGACAGGAAGATTTCAGGTTTAAGGTCAGGAGGCAGTATCTTTTTTTTTCTTTTTTTTTTTTTTTCAGTGCTGGGATGGAACCAAGGGGCATTCTACCTCCTCCGAGATATACCCCCAACCCTATTTGTTATTCTTTATTTTGAAACAGGGTCTCACTGAGTTGCAAAGGGCCTCACTAAGTAGTAGCTGAGGATGTCTGGGAACCGCAATCCTCCTGTCTCAACTTACCAAATGCTGGGATTACAAGCATAAGACACCACGACTGGTTTAGCAGGCAATGTCTTAACCAAAGCTTGTTTCAAAATAAGAAATAAAAGGGTCTTAGAGAGTGCCGGGAGTGTTGGCACACGCTTGTAATCCCCATGCTTGGGAGACGGAGTCAAGAGGATCGCGCAGGTTCTAAGCCAGCTGCTCTGGCTTAAGAGACCATGTTTCCAAATAAAAAAGTATAAAAATAGGTCTGGGAGTGTGTAGCCTAGAGGTAGAAGGGTTTCCAGGAACCCCAATACCACCAAAAAAGGGGGGTCTTAGAGTATAATACCCCTGGGTTCAGTCCTCAGTACCACAAAAAAATTATTGTACAGTACACAATTTTTCCAAATGAGAATATATCCAAAGCATAGGTTAAACGTTTCTCTTCAATATTCATTTAATTGGTGCTATTTAACCAAATCATGGATCTCTTCAATGGTTCATTCCAAACTTCCCATTCAGCATTTCCTCTTTAAGATGAAATTGTATATTTGTGTAACTATCTACTATTACCCATTATTTATGTCTCCCCTGTATTGGTAACAAAAATAACACAATGCACAAAGACTCCTCATATCCTTCCTTTTAAAATACACATTTCAAATATATGCAGTTTTAATGAGATATCATTGTTTTAGTGTGAGAAGAACAAAGACTTGGGGACAGGTGGAAGACAGGAGGTTTATTCCTTGCCCTCTGCTTTGATCTAATGTCTACACTCCTTTCTTGTTCTCCTTCACGGTGACCTCCCAGCTCTTTCCTGCTTTCTCAGTCAGCATAAATGACTGAAGTCAGACACCTGCAACTTAGTTCTGAGCCCGCAGTGGGAGGGGTCTGAAATTGGTCACTCTGACAAATGCCTTGAGCTTGGGACACCTTATTTTCCACAGACTTTCAATGGGAATCCCCTTTCCCAGTCTATATAAACAGGCCTCAGATGTCAGTTACTGATTTCACTCTGGTTCTTTCCTGAGCCTGAAGCCTTACCCTGACTTTGACCCTCAGTCTGCTGACTTGAGTTATGAAACTTTTCTAGGTCTCACCAATTTCTTCTCTAGTGTTTGAAATGCTCCCACTATTGAATATTTTAGGTTGGATAAGACTTCACTCCAAAACAGAAGGGCCATCCTGGATCATTAAGAAACCCCTTTGCTAACCACAGTGGACATTGATTTTTATCAACATAGTGGCTAAATACCATATCCACTCAGCCCACATTTTGGGGTTGAGCAATTTAGACTGGACTCAGGCAGCTGTTTAATTCTCATCTGGTCTCATTTGTACATTCAGTTATAATTCAGGCTTAGGGGTGGGTGCACCTAAATTGTCCTTCAGCAGGTTGACTTATGCTTGCTTTAATAGAAACATAATGTGAGAGACAGGAGTTCAACAGAAAAGTGAGAGGTCAAGGTTCTTTGAGGGCCACATCATCACATGGGCTACTTTTTTTAAAGTAAATCATCATAAAACCAGCCAAGGTCAATAATAGGGAAATAGATGCTACCTTTCCATGGTAGGAACTTTAAAACAACCCTGAAAAATATAGGTCTACATGGAGGATTGAGAAATTGAAGAACTTTTTTACAATTGCCATTCTATATGCTACTCAGAAACATTACTGAATTTCTACCGACCATGGGTTTCTTTGGATACTAGCACTGGTAGGAACTCACCTAATTTCACAGTCCCACTTGGATACCATGTTTGGAGTTGTTACTTCTACTTTTTAGAAGAAAGGAAGGGGAAAGCAGCAACATCTTTGATTTTTGTAATTTCTACACATTTAATACCACTTACTTCTAGATTTATTATTTTTTCCTAGAACTTCTGGTTGACTGTCAAACACTAATTATACAAGTTTATATTATGTTTGGAGAGTTTTTCCCATCTTTGGAACACCACCTTAGAGAAATCAGATCAAAAGTGCTTATAAAAACCTGAGTCAGTCAAGATGGCTACTTACTTGAATGTAGGCCCTACTTAATTAAAGTAAGATAGTTCTGTGGCCCAGCTAAAGCATTTTGACATTCCTCCCACTTTCTGTACACTAATAACACTTCTGAGGTTCATTTGGAAGCTGTCATGTCTGAATATTAAAGATCAAAGTGAGAAACCAATAGTTTCTTATCATTAGAATAGATAGGAAAAATACAAAAAACCTGATTTTTCCCCCTATGGACTTGAAATTAGATTCACTACTAAATAAACAAACTTAAAAGCTATTTTGGGTCTCCAATATTAATTGGGATATTATTAAATACCTAATTATGTGTCCGTAGATTTAAATGGCTGGTAAACACATATGAAAATTATCTAAAGATTAAAATAAAATAAAATCAATTAATTTAAAATAGATCCCTCAGTACCACAAAAAATAAAATATTTGATTACATCAATAGGTATTATTTTTGAGCATGACTCCAAACATTTATGAATTTTATTTAATCTTTGTAACCCCAGAAGTAGGTGTTAATGTTGATGATGTATAGAGAAGAAATGGAGCTTGCAATAATATCTTAAATAATTTGCCCAAAAGTTATACATCTAATAAATGGCGAGCTTATTTAAAGTCAACTTCTGGTATTTGAACTCCTGGGTACTTAACTGTTTGTTAAACCTATATTCTTAACCAATGTATTATAATGCTAGATTCACATAAACTCCTTTTAAAACAAGTCTTAATTGAGGGTACATTAATAAGTGGAAGAGCCTTTAAATTAATTTAAATGAAAGAAAATTCCTTGTTTGAAATCAGTGTACTCCCATCTCCATTAAACTGAAATCCTACTTCTTCTAAGACTTTTCTATAGTAAAATAAGAGAGATTCTTAACCATAAATATAAGTGAATTTCCCCCCCTCGGCTTCTTACTGCAAATATTTATAGTTTCAATACTTACTTCCAACACTGATTGTATTCTGACTTGGAGCAAAGCTTGTACTGATTATCCTAATAGACTCCAAAGTGTTTGGGAAGTGGGGACCTTGCATAGAGTCCAGCCTTACATGACACAGAAAGTAATACATTCACATAGCCTGCTCAAACATTGTAAAATACATATGCATGTACTAGCACATGTGTTAATCAAGAATGGAACTTCCATTTTTTATTCTCATTAATAAGAAATTAGATTTGTTTCTTACAACAAGTATTCCAGTTGTGCAAAGGTCAATTTGTAAATGTTAAAGGCCTACCAGTTATAAAGTATAGAAAGGAGCATGAATTTAACCAAGAAACAAATTGGGGGGCAAAGTGGTGCATCATGTGACTTTTTTTTAATTAACACTAAAACACTATATAAACTGGTAGTGGTAACATACAAGTGGTGACATTTCAGGAATAAACTCTGTTCTTAGGGACTAATTAGCATTAATTCAAGAAAATAATAATGGAGTTTTAAAAGAAAATGGGCCCATTGGACTTACTCTTTTTTAACATATATAAGACATTTTAATTAATTCCATTGATTTCAGTACATTCCCCAGGTGCTAGAGAACATACTAGTGCCTGAACATAAGATAAACCACTGTGTTTTATTTACCTTTCTTGTTGTTGTTTTCTATTCTTTTTTTTTTTAACAAAAAGCTTTATTTTTTGCAGTAACAAAAGAAAATGATTATAAATTGTATGGAAATTATACTTACTGAAATCACCTTTCCAACAATTATTGCTACCAATTTATGAAGAAATTATTTTAGATAAATCTATGCATCTATTAGACAAAAAAGAACATATAAACTTTTCTTTTGATTTTTAAGCAAATGGAAGATTTTAACTAAGTATCCTGCATATTACCTTTTATACTCACTGATATAAAATGATATGTTTCATATCACAATCAAAATAGCTTTGTGATTCATTTATTTACTGCATAATATTCCATTGCATGAATGAATATAGCACACACATTGTTTTACCAATTTTATTAATAAACTTTTAGATTGTTTCTGAATTTTTATGCTGCAAAAAATCAGTAAACAATCACATATGAATCTTTATTGCATATGCATGTATATTTTTGCATGTTTTAAAGTTATGTTTTTTTATTTTATTTGATCTTTTTCCAACGTTTTCAAAAATTTAATTCTCAAATTAGCATTTTTTATTTATTAATGTAAGTACATTAGAATATTGTAAATCAAAGTAATTTTTCCACTAATCAACATATTGGACTATATGCCTATTTGTCATTATAAGCATATTCTAGCATTTTTACTTTTTATTTTTAACTCTAGTTTAAAAGTCTTCTTAATCATGCAGGTAGATTTTTTTTTATCCAAATTTATAAAAATTTAGTTTCAGGTGGTGATGGCAGGAGGGTATTGATTGACCTGCCTGCAATGTATGTGGTTTGAATCTGTCTTTATTGTATTCAGTTGGTGATAGCATGAGGATATTGACTGACCTGAAACTGTATAAATACTTCAAGAGAAATAAACCTGGGGTTGGCCCAATAGAGATTGGCGACCCTCTCCTGCTTCAAGAATAGTAAATTAAAATTCTTTGAATTGAATTCTTAGAAGTGAATTCTTTCATCCTCACTCCTTTCTTCAGAACTCGTACTTTTGCCGGCTGGCTCTGGCAGGGATGGGAGGAAGGAAGACAGAAATTCCCCGATGTACATGATGTGCATTCACAAACATATCAAAGTCAATTACTAAGCCAAACATGAGGAGGAGGGATGGGGGCGGAAATGGGGTGGAAACTGGGGAAGGGCTAAATGAATGGTGTGTACATGTATCCTTCTACCATTTTGTACTCCACTAAGATGTATGACAACAACACACCAAAAAAATTATAAAAGAAAAAAAGTCTGTGACCAAAATAAAGTTTTTTTTTTTTCCCCACAATAACATATAACTCCTGGATATTGACTCATTGTGCTAATATAGAAAACTAGGCAATTGTTGTTTGTTTGCTTACTCTAAGATTGAATGTTGAATCTCATACCAAAGCTGTATGAGTCCTAGGGCTTTTTTGAAAGGGGAAGTTTTGAAATGACAAAATTGCAACCCCTAATCAGTATTATTAATTTTAGTATTCTATTTAAGTCCTCAGATAAAAAAATGGTTAAGAAATTATTGTGGTACAAGTATAATAATTTTAAATGCCAGGCTTTTAAATAATTTTATAGAAATTCTAAAGATAAAGAGAGAAGCCATAAGGGAATGACTGAGAAAATTTCAATAATATGAAAACAAGCTTGTATGCTAAAAAAAGATAAAAAGACAAAATTTAAGTTGGAAATCATGATTTTTAACATCTATGGTACACTGAAGTTGAATAATAAGTTTGAGCAAATTAATGTTGAAAGATTAATCAATATAAAAATGAGCAAAGAAAAAATTTTCAATCATTTATCTTGAGAAATATGTATTTAGACCAACATTTATGTTTCTGTATCTGTATTTAATCTGATATTGTTTTGCTTTTAGAGAAGATGCATCAGAATTAGATTATGTTTCCATCTTGGCAAGAGAACATTCAGTTGGCCAAGAAACATGAAAACATTCAAATTCACTGCAGTAATAAAGATGACAATTAAAATGATCAATTATCTTCAATTAGAAATATTAAATAGGTAATGGGCAGATCAAGAAAGAGAATTTTATAAATTGTTATAACTTTTGACATTTTGTCTTTTAAATTTATTGTTTTAGCCATTTCACCTTAGAAATGAAATTTCTAGGAATGTACCCTTAGAAAAATTCTGTTTGAGGGTGTTAATCAGAATATGATTTATTTTAATAAAAAATAGAAATAATCTAAATATCTTACAATCAGAAGCAAGTTAAATAAAATATGTTTATTATGTAGTGAAATATTTAGCCCTTAATAAGCCACAGAGAGAAGAGATATGATTAAGCAGTTTGTACAATGTAAAACTATTTTTAAGACACACATACCTCAAATGTGTACAAATAAAGAATGTTCAAATAAATATATGACCTAGATACCTGCTATCTTAGTATCCTGCAATCCTCTAAGGACTTCTTTTAAAATTTAAACAAACTTACTAGAGCTCCATTTCAAATTCTGTAGGTAGTGAAGTTCTCTGAACAATACCCCAAGGATTATCAGGAAGTTGACATTTTTACCCTTCTTCTACAAGCTTCTTGATTCCCATTCTGGTTACGTTTTGCAATAGCACTATTGCCCATATTGCCTCAGACAAGGAATAGATCTCTTTTTTTATTGTCCAGAGCAACTTGCACACAGTTATTGCTTATCCCCAATACTTCTGCTTAGCAATATCTAAAGGAAGTTACTGCAAGCCACACACCAGCAGCAAATTGATACTGAATGTTACATGTTTCAGTACTAAATCTCTAGGTCTTCTACACCACATCTAGGTGACCTTCACCTGTAGTTCTAAGACTCTCCCAACAGGTATTTTCTGTCTGTGTGCCTGATTTCCAAGCGTTTTCTCTTGCACAACTGCTTTTGGCTTCTGACTCATTGTATTAATTTCTGATCTCAAACCACTGCTTATCAGGATAAGACTCAAAAATCTTAGTATTTCTTTATCATATTGGACAAATAAATTTAATTTTTTTGTAATAACCTTCTTTTTTCTGACTGCATCTAGAAAACCAACACTTTTATAATTAAAAAGCATTTCATCAAAGAATTGGGTATGGTCGCGCACACTTGTAATCCCAGCATTTGGGATACAGGAGGCTCATGGTTCAAGGACAGCCTCAACTACTATTTAGTAAGGCCCTTTGCAACTCCATGAGACCCTGTTTCAAAATAAAGAATAAAAAATAGGGCTGGGGATGTAGCTCAGATGTAGAATGCCCCTGGGTTCCATCCCCAGTACTGCAAAAATAAAAATAAAAATAAATAAATAAATAAATAAATAAATAAAGAGTCATTCTCTTTCTAAGAGAATAGTCTGCTAAACTTGCTAGACTCAAGCATTCTACACAAACTGCAGTATGCTTTTCAATACAGCTTTTAATTTTCTTTATTAAGATTCAAGTATTCACAGAAATACATAAATTCGTCTGTGTGTGTGTGTGTCCATGTGTATAGAAAGGATGCACACAGCAGGGAATTAAAACTTATCTCTGGTAGAGAAGCTGG